>NC_140485.1:77145611-77358111 GCF_964271855.1 Acomys minous | reverse complement strand
CATGACGTGTGTGTGTGTGTGTGTGTGTGTGTGTGTGTGTGTGTGTGAGAGAGAGAGAGGGGGGGGCAGAGAAAGGGAGGGAGAGGAGAGGGGAGTGTATATATATATATATATATATATATATATATATATATATATATATATATATACACACACACACATATATGTGTGTGTGTGTGTATAACGTGCGTGTGTGTGAATATACATGTATGTATGTGTGTATGTATTTTTATGACAAAGTATGAGTACATATATGTGAGAGTATGTGTATGAGAAAGTATATATGCAAGTGTGTGTTGAATATTTATCAGAGTGTGAGAGTGTGTGTGTGTGTACCAAGTTACACAGATTGCAGGCGCCCACTGGGGGACTAATCCCCAGAGAAGCTAGAACGGACCCCACAGTGGGTCCTGGATGCTTCTTCCAGCAGGTAGTCACCCTCTTCCGAAACTGCTTCCCTGTGTGGCCACATGGCCTCCACTCTCTGATGGACTCAAGAAAAGTTGCAAGTTACTATTCTGCAGACGAATTTGTCCCCTCTTCCTGCTGGGAGGGGCCTGCTGTGCCACAGCTTCCTGTTTCCTAGGGAAATGGAACCCACATGAATCAATCCCTTAAGATCAAGGAATTTTGATTTGTTTCTAACAAAACAAGCATATGGGGTCTCAAATGAAAAAAAAAAATCCATATACAATGTTTCCAGAGACAGAGAGACAGAGAAAGAGACAGAGAGGGGGGGGCGGGGCTCACACCCCTGTGGAATCTATACTTAGAAAATTACAAAAATTGGGAGGGTGCAGTTGACTGGGGGGCAGTGTCATCCCTGGGCTGCTGGTGTGTTTCTGGGTGCCATAAGAAAGCAGACTGGACAAGCCAGTGAAAAGGACTCAGGGTTTCTGCTTCAGCGCTTGCCTCTAGGTTCCTGCCCTGACTTCCTCAGGGTTGTAAGCTGAACTAAACCCTTTCTTCCCCAAGTTGCTTTTTGGTCATGGAGTTTTATTACAGCAATAGAAACTCTAACTAAGACATGCATATATCTATAGATGAAAACATTAACACACACCCACACCCCCCCACACACACACCATGAATGCACATTCACACGGGCACACCCTTGGAAATACTAAGCTATGACAGAAAGTTTTGTTTTTGCTCATGGCTCTGGCCCAAGGAGGAGGGAACATCTCTGCACACAGCTTTGCTGAAAGAGTCCTGGTGTGGCACAGGTAACATGGAGGGAACACAGGGCAGACCTGGCCACCCTGGCTCTTCCAGGAAGCCTACTGTCAGAAGAGAGCATTAACCCCATCAGCTTCCAGTCCCATGAACGAGTCCACCTGTCTGGTGAGGCTGATGCCCCAGCCATCTCTTAATAGATTACCAGGAGGATTAAATTCAATGTGAGTTTCCGGGGCAAGCCATCCTGGCTCCACCCACACTGAGGTGTGTGGTTTTCTTTCCCATTATTATTAATTGGTGTGTTATTGGTTAGCCTTGCTTTACCTATGTAGTTGCTCATCCCCCTCACCTGTGTGTGTGTGTGTGTGTGTGTGTGTGTGTGTGTGTGTGTGTGTGTGCCTGCGCGCATGCCCATAGGTTCAAAATTGACATCAAGTGTCTCCATTAGTCTCCTCTCTATTGAGGCAGGCTCTCCAGATGAACCCAGATCTCACTAGTCTACTTAGCCAGCTTGCCCCAGGGATCCCCTGCCTCTGTCTATAGGATTTACATCTTTGCTTTTCCTCTTTTGTTCACACCACCCCCACTCCAGCCCAGGTCAGCACCAGGGCTAGACCTAATCTGCTGATAAGCTCTGCTCAGCAAGCACAAGTGCTGTCTACACAACAAAAAGCCAGACGCCTTAATTTCAAATTTAAGGGTTTGCATCCCGGTTACTGGGCCCTGGTTTTCTTCTTTCTCCCCTGAAGCCTTGAAGTCCCTGAAGGGGAGAGAACCCATACGAGGCCTGAAATCACAGCCTGACTGAGGGCTGGTGAAATGCTGAGGTGGGCAATGCCCCTGCCTCCTCACTTCTTCCTTGGGAGGCCTGGCCCCGTCTTCACCCTCCCGTTCCCAGGGGAACTCAGGATACAAAGCCCCGTCTGTATTTCCACCAACAGTGCCAATTTGCATTGTGAATGCCATCTGGCAAATAAAGGGATGGATTTGACACCGTGCATTTTTAGAGTTGTCTAGACCTCTGAAGCCGGTGGTTGTTTATGTGCCTAAGGAACTAGCGCCCCCTATCAAGTCGGGTCTCCGGCAGGTGAAGAGCCCGGCCTGCGTGTTCACCGCTGTCCAGCAGGGGTCGCCCACGCTCCGCAGAGAAGCTGCCATCGGTGGCGAGGCCAGGCTCAGGCCGGCTGAGGCTACCATCCCCTCTGCTCAGAGAAAGAGAGACCGAGGAAAGAGACTATTTAATCTTTTTAAATCCCAGTTCCATAACACCAAACCTCTCTGTAGACTTCATGGGCGTGAGAGAGGGTGCTTTTCCTTAGCTGGGCTGTCAAGAGCCACTCCCCTCAGACATCAGAAGCTGTGTGCGAGCCAAGGTAAGGCAAGGCTGAAGTTCCAAAGCCTCCACCCCTCCCCACCCCCACCCTCCTGTCCCTTCCGTACCATGGGCATGCTGGGAAAGTGATCTGAGCCAAAGGTAGGGTCTTCTCTTTCTTGGCAGATTGACTCTCAGGATCTGCTGCCTCCTATTCTTCTGAGAGGCCTCACTTATGGGCCAGGCCTGCTGCTGTTTGCTGGGATTAAGGCAGGAGATAGGGAAGCTAGGCTCTGTACTAGGGACTGCGCTTTCCAGGGACTGGAGAGGCGGTCTAACTAGCAAGCACCAACAGTTACACACGCCGATGGCAGAAGCCACAAAGGGAACTAGGCAAGGCGGTGCACATCGGCAAGCCCAGCATGTGGGAGGTCAGGCCTGAAAAGTCACAAGTTTGAGGCCAGCCTGGCCTATATAAAGAGATCCTCTCTTTAAAATTAGTTGGTCGATTGATTTATTAAGTGAGGAAAGGCAAACGAAGCAGCATTTAAGCCACAAACTGGAAGATGAGATGGAGTCAGCCGTGCAGAAGCCAGGCAGGCGGGACCAGAGTCAAGCCAGGCAGGCAGGACCAGAGTCGTTTGCATCAACACTCCTGTGGCGGCTGGGTGGAGTCTGACAGGAGCTGGAAGCCCTGAGGAAACTGATGGCATAGCAAGGCCACCTATGGGTGGATGCTACAGCAGGGTTGAGGGGGAGGGGACATGCAGAGATGCCTGGGGGTGGGATGTGTGTGTGTGTGTGTGTGTGTGTGTGTGTGTGTGTGTGTGTGTGTGTGTGTGTGTGTGTGGTGTGGGTTGTGGTTTTATAGGAAGCATCAGGCTCCAGACCTCAGCCTAGCTGGCTTCAGATAATCCTGGCACCACCGCAGATGAGTCCAGAGGTTGAGGTTGAGAAGTTCCCAGCTGTGCTAACTTGTGGAAACCCCTGCCCCAGAGCTTAGGATTTATACTCACTAGCACTCTGGTGACCTCTGACCTCTTCTTCCAGACCCAGGTGAGGGCTGAGGCAGTGCTGGGGAGTTGGGGGTTGCCAGGACAACAAAGCATGTTTTTCTTTTGGCTTCATTTCTCTTTCTTTCTTTTCTTTTCTTCTTCTTCTTTTTTTTTTTTTTGGTCTGTTTGTTTTTGTGTTTTTTTTTTTTGTTTTTTTGAGACAAGATTTCTCTGTGTAGTCCTGGCTGTCCTGGAACTCACTTTGTAGACCAGGCTGGCCTCAAACTCTAGAGATCCACCTGCCACTGCCTCCCGAGTGCTGGGATTAAAAGAGAGCACTACCATGGCCCTGCTACAGAGAACAATGTGGTTCTTTTGTCCCCTGGAAAGTGTCTGAGGGGCGCCACCCAGGTACAGCAGACAGAGCAGAAGCCATCACTGGACGTGGAGGGGGCACACTGCAGCCAATGCCCAGCCCACATGAGTGGAGGGGTGGACACTGCAGCCAACGGCCTGGCCCACATGAGTGGAGGGGGGACACTGCAGCCAACGGCCTAGCCCACATGAGTGGAGGGGGGACACTGCAGGCAACAGCCTAGCCCACATGAGTGGAAGGGAGCGGGGGACACTGCAGCTAATGGCCTAGCCCACATGAGTGGAGGGGGGGGACACTGCAGCCAACAGCCTAGCACACATGAGTTTTATGAGACATCCCTTTCCTGGGCAAGCTGAGGAGGCACGTGGGACATTCTCTTTCCTTGAGGCCTCATCTTTCTGGTGCAAGTGAGCCTGGCTCAGCCCTCTCCTTCCGCTCTGGGCATGCTAATATCCGAGCTCAGGACTCATCCTGCAAGGCAGGCCTGCTGGCTCCACTCATAAAGGAAGAACTGGGCTTCAGTCAGAGCATGCACAGCAAGCACTGTGGTGGCTGCAGGAGATGTTGCCCTGCAACTCAAATCTCCTGTTGCAGCAGGCGACCCCTAAATAGCAGGGCTGCTCAAGAAGCTCATACAAAGCCGGGCGTGGTGGCGCACACCTGTAATCCCAGCACTCGGGAGGCAGAGGCAGGTGGATCTCTGTGAATTGGAGGCCAGCCTGGTCTACAAATGGAGTCTAGGATAGTCAGGGCTATTATACAGAGAAACCTCGTTTTTAAAAAAACAAAAACAAACAAACAAAAAACAAAGAAAAGAAAGAAAAGATAACCCTTAAAGAGAACACCGAGGTGGGGCCCAGGCACGAGACTGGGCTGATATTTGAGACACTACAGCAGTACCCTGAGATACCCCTTGTCAGCTGTTTCTCTCTCCCTGGAATGCATGGGAAATATCAATGGTGGGCCCTCCCTCCTCCCGTGAGTCGAATAGCAGCTCAAATATATTATACATATTAAAAGAATATATTCTCTGGCAGCCCTGAAGGGGATAATGAAACCTATATATATATATCTATATATTTATACACAATGGATTGGCTGGGAATGCTTCGAATATCCCTCCAGCTGTGGCAATCCTTTGATATATGGCACAGGACTGACGCCTTCCCACCGGCGCCTGGCGGGAGACATTAAAGATTAAAAAAAAAAAAAAAAAAAAAAGGAAGGAAGCAGAAGAAGAAGAAAAAGGACGCAGCTGCTTTCGCCTGTGGCTGTACAGCGGGAAACTGTGTTTAAATATTAAAGTCGCCCATCACCCAGCTGTCCACCCCTCCAGTGGCCTGGGACTGCACTGGGCCTCCTGTGGCTCTGAGTGGCTGGAGTTGCTGGATGGAGCCAGGGTAAGGGGGTGGGGGGTGGGTGGGTGATGCAGGAAGGATAGGGAAGTGTGTGCCCCAAGTCAGACCCCAGCCTTCAGGTTGTCTGGGTGCGGGCATTTTGAGGGTTCACCTTGAGTGGTGCTTTGGCATGGTATGACCTTGAACTTACATCATGAGAGATATGGACAGGCTCTGGGTATTTTAGGGGCTCTAGGAATCCTCAGACATTACCGGCTACTTGGGGGGGCAGCTCTTAGGAGTGAGGGTCCTCCTCTGGATGGACAGAGAATCCTTTTATGTCACAGCTGATTCTTCAGGGTCCCCAGTGTATACTGGAGAGGAGCTTTGTAGATGTCTGTTTATGATCAGGGACACAGGAAGGTTCACTGTGGTCAACCACATGATTAGAGGTGTTCAGAAGTGACTTTCAGGGTTAGGGTCTTGCCAGGGACAAGCTCTGGACACTGAAGGGATTCAAACAGAGGCCAAATGGAGGAGGGTGCCAGCGAGAAAGTGGGCCCTTCAATCTCACATTTCTATGATTTCAATTTCTGATGATTACATAGAACTTCAGCAAAGGCTGGAGAGAGGGACAGAGCAAGCAGTTTAGGGTTCTGTGGACTGTGGAAAGTGTTAGCACATAGCCTTGCTTCCTGGGTACCTCTTGGGGTGAGTGCATCCCAGGGTTAAAAGATTCCTAGTTTACTATGCCATCGGTTTGGGCTCACGCCAAATATTTTATCTCTTTAACGGGAAGGGCAGGGATTGGTTCCTGCTCCAAAGGAAAAGCAAGCTGGCACTCTACACTCAGCCAAGTGCGAGCCCTGTGCCCACTCCAGCATGGGTCTTCCAGAAGGGTTTGTTAGGCGGGACATTTGCTCACACTCTCTTTCTTGAATCAAACTACTAAATAAGTGTTTCTTCAGACCAGGGTGCTGGATGTAGGATTTCAAACTCTAAAGTTTCTATAACTGGACATGTTTAAGCCCTGATGAGTCTGGAAAGCTTTCTGGTGGGTGTGGCTGCACACGCCTTTCCCTAATCTCAGCATTCCAGAGGCTGATGCAGGTAGATCTTTGTGAGTTTGAGGCTAGCCTGGCCTACGTAGTGAGTTCCAGGTTTGCCACAGCTACTTAGTGAGACCCTGTCTCTATAAAATAAAGCAAGATAAGAAGAAGAAAGACAGCTGGGCGTGGTTCTGCATACCTGTAATCCCAGCACTCGAGGAGGCGGAGGCAGACAGATCACTGAGTTCGAGACCAAGACAGTCAAGGTTACACAGAGAAATGCTGTCTCAAAAAGCCAAAGAAGGAGAAGGAAGAGGAGAAGAAGGAAGAAGAAGAAGAGGAGGAGGAGGAAGAAGAAAAAGAAACTGAGGATTGAATAGTGTCTAGTGTGTGGTAGCCATGCAGTATATACCAGCTATTTTCCTCCCCTGTTTATTTTAAGACACATCCTTGTCACATTGTCCAGACAGACCTTGAACTTTCAATCCTCCTGCCTCAGCCTCCTGAGTAGGCTGGGATTACAAGCTTGTGCCACCAAGCTTAGGAAGCGAAGAAGTCTTTGAAATGATGGCCCAGTCAGGAGTTTCTCTGGGGTTGTGAACATCAGGGTGTGGTGCTCAGTGGTGTTTGGAAAGCCTGTTGTTTCTTGGGTACCACCCAGTCTGCTGCTGGACCCATGAAGAAAGCACTTTGCTTCTTCTTTTTTTTTTCTTTTTAATTAGAAAAAGACAAAGTGCTTGCTAAACCCACTATATACTAGAGCTCAGGTAGGAGTTTGGGAAGGAGACACATCCATCCATGCTAGACTCATTAAACACTCCTCCCACCCCCGCCAAAAACGCTACCAGTAGGTACCCTCTGGCTCGGGGGTGTAAGTACTCCCAGGGTTAACCTCAAGTGCCAGCAGCTTAGTAACTGGATCCCAGAACCTCTTTATCATTTTTTTTTTCCATCTCCCTTCATGACATAGCAAAAGCCAGTTCCAAGCTGGGTACTATAGCAGACACCTTTCACTCCCAGACCTTCAGAGGCTGAGGCATGAGGATTGTTGCAAGTGTGAGGCCAGCCTGGCTATAGGATAAGACCTTACTGGGAACAAATGTAAGTTCTGGTACATTGACAGACTCAGAAGAGTCAAAAGGCTGTAGCAATGAGAACAATTGTTCAAGCAGGGAAAGGTCAGTGGTGAGCCAAGATGACACGTGGGTCTCATTGGAAGCCCTGCTGCTTCTGAGGGAGGAAGTGGGGCACTGAGTGGCAGAGCAGGACAGGAAGTGGGGTGGCAGGGTGACCAGGAAGGGTGGCCACTGTCCTACCGCTACCCACTGCTAAGCTTGCTAAGGCATCCATTACCCCAGGCCTTGCTGTTACTCACCATTGTTCATCCTGTTGATGAGAAAATTAACCCAAGAGGCAGGGGACAGTTGGTTGCCTATCGGTCCACACCTTTAGAGTCAGAGAACACCACCACCAAATCCACATAGACCACAGTGCACTGGGCTAAGGCTGTGGCTCAGTTGGTAGAGTACTTGCCTAGCATGCACAAAGCCCTGGGTTCCATCCCCGAGCACTGCATAAATAGGGTGTGGGGGTGCAGGTCTCTACCCTCAGCACTGGGGCTGCAGAAGCAGGAGGGTCAGAAGTCCAAGGTCCTCCTCAGCTAGATAGTGCATTTGAACAACATACGAACTTGTCACACGCACACGCACACGCACACACGTACATGCAATACAACTAACTCCAGGTAACACTTACACATATTAGGCATCATAAGTCATCTAGAAATTGCTGTAAGGCACCAGGAAAATGTGCACCCGTTACATGCTGATACCATATTGTTTTATATAAGGGGCATGAGCACTCTCGGATTTTATTTTAATTTTTTAAATGTTTTTTTTAATTGAAAAATAAAATCATTCATATTACATTTCAATTGCTATCCCATCCCGTGCATCTTCCCATTCCTCCCTCCCTCCAGCTTTCACCCCATTCCCCTTCCCTATGACTGTGACTGATGGGGACCTCCTCCCCTTGAATATGATGCTAGGGTATCAAGTTTCTTCTTGGTAGTCTGCTATCCTTTGTCTGAGTGCCATCGGCCTCCCCATCCAGGGGACAGGGCCAAATAAGGGGCACCAGAGTTCGTGTGAAAGTCAGTCCCCAGTCTCCACTTAACTGTGGAGAATATTCTGTCCCTTGGCTAGGTCTGGGTAGGGGTTTGATGATGACTGCACATATTGTCCTTGGTTGGTGCCAAGGATTGAGCAGAGCCCCTGGGATCAGATCTGCCCATCATAGTGTTCTTCTTGTAGGTTTCTAGGACCCTCTGGATCCTTCTATTTCCCTATTTCCTATATTTCTCCCACCTTAGGATGTCCTCACCACTATCCGACTTTCCTGGTAAGTGAAGACTTTCATGAGACATACCCCTTGGCCTAGTGTCCAGATATAAATGAGTATATACTATTTGAGTCTCTCTGCTTCTGGGTTAGCTCACTCATTATGATCACTTCTAGTTCAATCCATTTGTCCACAAATTTCGGGAAGTCAATGTTTTTAATAGCTGAGTAGTATTCCATAGTGTAAATGTACCACAGTTTCTTTATCCATTCTTCTACTGAGGGACATTTAGGCTGTTTCTATGTTCTGGCTATTACGAATAAGGCTGCTATGAACATGGTTGAGCATATGTCCCTGTTGTGTGCTGGAGCATCTTCTGGGTATATTCCAAAGGAGTGGAATAGCTGGATCTTGAGGAAGCCCTATTCTCAGTTTCCTGGCACTCTCAGATTTTAATACTGGGGTAGAGTTTAGAACCAATACCCCATGGTTACTGAGGAACACCCGTGTTTGCTCGTAGTCACATAGTGCCAGGAGATAGGCAGGCAGTGGCTGTAGTGTGTTGGGCATCTGCCTGGAGCCCGAGCCATGCACAGTAGCTTGCCTGGCTGCCTTGGAGCAGACCTGGAGACGTTTACTAGAAAGGTGGTCCCGAGCAAGAGGCCTGGTGAGGCTGCAGGGCTGCCCAAGGAAGTCGGGGAGCCAAGCAAGAGGACAGCTTCAGGTCCCATGGAGGGTAACTGTTAGACCCTGGAGTCCAATTCGGGAAGAGGGTTGCTGCGAGAGACCACTCAAGTCACACAGGCTGGAGGTATAGGTAAAATTTATTACTGACACATCAGAAGTCCCAGTTGTCGATACGTCAGGGTCCCTCAGCACTCGGGAGGTGAAGGACCCCGAGCAGCTGGTACAGGCTAGTTTTAAAGGCAAAAACCGCAAAGCAGGTGGGGTTGCTTATCAAGTTAAACCATATGGACATTAGGACATCTGGCGTTGGGAGATCTCTTGTGGGGACTTGGGTGTGGGTCCCTAGAGCGGCTACTGGAAACCATATGGGGACGTCTGATATTTGGAAACTTGCATGTAACTATTCTGGGAACTAGGGAAGAACTCTTGAGGTTAGCAGTTCTGGGAAAAAGCTCTGGGGTCAGAAGTTTAGGTTCTAGGCAAGCAAGGTTGGGCAAGCAAACAAGCATCTTATATTTTATAATTTTACAGTTTCTCAGTAACTATGTCATGTCGCGTCTGCTGAAGGCTATCAAACACTTACACCTGTCAGCCATTGACTAAGACCCACTGCAGTGCCTCATGACACAGAGGCTTTGAGCATACTGCAGTCCCAGGTGAGGCCTCTGAATAGGGGCCACTTGTTAACATAAATACAGAGCGGCTGGGCCCATAAGGAGCACAGAGAAGGCTTGAAGTGTTCAGCGAGAGCATGGATCCACCGGGTTAGGTCGGGTGTTCCTTACAGCCATCCTGTGTGTTGTTATTATGACTTTTCAGATGGCAACTATAAGGCACAGAGAGGTGGGGTTGGGGCAATTTGCACAGCAGCACACAGCCAGAGGATGTCAGAGCAGGGCAGATCCCTGGCCAAGTTGGGTCCTGAACTCAGGTCTTGTCACCTTCCTCTGCAGGGAAAGGGGGATGTGGCTGGAGGAGAAGGCAAAGGGGCCAGTAGAAAAAGTAGGAGGGGCAGTCAGTAACAGGGAAGATGCCTGAAGAGTGAAGGCAGGGGGGGAGAGTGTGGGGGTGGGGGGGCAGGGCAGGGGGGGTGGAAAGGGGGCAGACTGTGTGGGAAGGACTGTAGGCATTGTCACAGGTGAAAGCAGTCTTGGCGGGCTTTGCCCTTGAACACACCACGGCTACTCCCTGAGATTAACCTTGAGATACACTAGGTGGAGCCATCTTGGGCCTGGGATTCAGGAAGCCGACCTGGGGACTCCATTTGGACTATTGTTTCCAATCGACCCTCAACGGGAGAGAGAGACCGCCCCTTGCACCAGATGTACAGGCTGAGAGAACTGAGAGGAGCTACAGGTTCAGACCGGGCTTGAGCGCACGTGGATTGGGAAGAGGATCAGCAAACAGGCCGGACCAGCGCGCAGGCCAGAGACATCTAGGGACCTGTCCCCTGGAACGGATACCGTTCACTCTTTTCTCCCCTCTAACCTTTTTTCCCTTTTGTGTAAGCTAATCGGGTTGTATAATAAAGTTTAACTGTTAAGAAACAGAGCCAACAAGACTGGGTACGGCAGAAAGAAGGGGTCTACAGAAAGCTCCCGTCCCCACCCAGTGTCCTGGGCCCAGCCAACTAGTGTAACGGGCGTCTGCTCTCTCTGCTATTGAGAGAAGGAAGGTGCCAGATGTAGCTCTTGGGCCAGCCCTGCCCATGGGGGGTGGGGGGCGGGGCTGATAACAGCAGCTGCTGTCTCTCTCTTAGGCAAAGGAGTGTCAGCTGTGAGCTAGGCTTCGGCCTAGCGGGAGGAGAAGCTGTGCTAAGCTATCAGGACTAAGTCTGGAGTGCTGAAGGGGCAGCATACTTGGGAGGGGCCGGATCTGGTATAGTTCTCATCCTTTGGGGCGTTTCACTCTGGGGGGGGGGTTATCCTCTATCCCAACAGGCCCTGGACAGTTGCAAATGGGAGTTCCAAACTCTGAGTCATTCAGGGAAGAGTAAGTAAGGTTTTACTTTAGGTCTCTTGTCCAGGTTTGTGCATGTATGAGTGCGTGAGTACCTGTGTGCGTGTGTGCATGCGTGCATGTGTGTGCATGAGTGTGTGCATGAGTGTGTGCTGTGCGTGTGTCTCTGTCCCTGGGCGTGCATGTAATCATGCTAGGCCCTCGCTCGCTCATTGTGTTAGTGCATATAAAGTGTTCTGCTGACCTGCTCTGTGCCAGGCATGGTGGAGGCCATGGTAGGAGACAGAGAAGGCTCTGACTTCAGCGTGCTCACTGCCCTGAAGGAGAGGGCACTCATGTGACCTGCTCTCACAATACCTCCCTCTGCTCCCAGAGGGTCAAGCAAGGAGGAAACGGTGGGCTTGGGTCAGGGAGGCCACCAGAGTTGAGCAGAAGTCACTCAGCTGGGACAGAGGATGGTAGGTGGGTGGGTGGGTGGGTACTTCTAATTCTGCACATGCCAAGGCCCAAGGTCTGGAAAAGTGGGACCTCAGGAGGCTCCATGAGAAGGCTAGGAGGCCAGAGAGAAGAACTGAGGTCAGCCGTGGCTTTGCCCAAGGACCTGGGGAGACATGGGTGTGCTTTTAGCAGGGGCCATTTTTCCTGTAGTGTGGCATGTGGACCAAAGGCCAGAGGAACAGCAGGAGAGGTTACCCATATCCAGAGGTGAGGCAAGTGTGTGGCTGGGTTAACACCTTAGCGTGGTTAGCTCGGGACCTGAAGTCAAAGCCCCTCTTGCCTGTCACATAAACCACAGCCAAGGCTTGTGACTGGTGAGCTGGGGTCAAAGGAGCCAAGGCTGGATGTGGAGCTGGTGGTTTCCAAGGGGAAAGAGCTCCTTAAGCCAGGCCCCGAACTTCCTGACTGCCTAGGCAGGGACTCTGGTCTGTGGCAATGGAATCCTAACGGAATACTTCAGCCCACGGTGGGGTGGGTGGGCCAAGACTTGGGTGGGCTGAGAGCTTCCCCCAAGCCTGACTTTGAAACCTGAAGCCATACAGGCTCCCACCCCCCAGCCCCCAGCCTCAGCCCCCACAGACCTTCCATTCTGCAGGACTTCAGGCCCAAGAAACAGCTTTGTCGTTGGTACTACTGTCCTGTAGCAGGTTGGGCTTTTTCCTTGCAGCCCCGCTGGGCCTGTCACTCCACTATTATATGGCCTGCCTGTCACTCCACTACTATAGCCAGTCCTTTGGCTATGCAAATATTCAGGTGCCCTTTTAAAAGATGTGAGTCACTTCAGGAAGAACTCTAGGTTTGTATTGACGGGGCGGTTGAAATGGAGTCCTAGCTGTCAACAGGCTAGGACTCTCTGGGGCCTGTACTGAGAGGAAAAGTGTACTGACGTCAATGTAAGTCACTGTACTCTGGCCAAGGGGCCTTCTTAGAGGAAGAAAGCACCGTGGAATTACTAGCAAGAAGGAAAAAGGAGATCAGGTAAACTCAAGAACCAAGCAGGCAAGAGTAAGCATACTATTAACAAACACCCTAGTCTGCGGTGGTGCTCCCGGTAGCCATTTCCATGAAGTTAAATGAGATTACTACTTCCGCTAAATGGGGAAACTGCAAACTACTTGCCCACCTTTGTGGGCAGCCACACTCTAGTCAAGAGTGCCCACAACAGCTAATGCACCTAAGCTGGAGCCCTGCGTCTGTTAAGACCTGACTGGCATTAAGAAGCCTGTGGAGAAAGGCAGCTTGCCCCACCATCCTGCCTGCTGGGGTAGCCACCGTTCCAGCCAAGCCTTCTCCAGGAGCAGGCTGGATCACCCCCTCCAGCCCCGTGAACCCCAACCTGCCCCACTAGTTGCAGCTCAGGACCCAGGCAGGCAAGTGCGCGCATGGAGGATGAAAACAGCCAGGACGTGAAATGCATTATGCAGCTCGGCCTGCTCGCCTCTGCCTTCCCCAGGGCCCAGCTTCCTCTTTTGTGTCAGAGATGAAAGTCCACGCAGAAGCAGAGAAGCGTGAGGGAGCTGGGAGTGACTGGCAGCCCCTCTCTGCCCTCCTTCCTCCTCAGCTCTTTTTCTCCCAGCTAGCCCTGTTCCCGGCAGTCTCTGTGTCTAGTTCTCTGTACGGCTGCCTGGCTCGCTGAGCCTTCTGGCTTCTCTTCCTCTACCTTGCACCCTAGCTGTTTTCATTCTGGGGTCTTTCTCCTGGCCCGCCATCTTTTGTCAACCTCTTCCTTCACCTCCTTTCCATATGTCCTTTTTTTTTTTTTTTTTGGTTTTTCGAGACAGAGTCTCTCTGTATAACCTTGGCTGTCCTGGACTCACTTTGTAGACCAGGCTGGCCTCGAACTCACAGTGATCCGCCCGCCTCTGCCTCCCGAGTGCTGGGATTAAAGGCGTGCGCCACCACGCCCGGCCCGTATGTCCTTTCTTAAGCGTCTCTCCCCCCCCCTTTTTTTTGCACCTCCCAACATCCTCCAGATCTTGACCCAGGAAGCCAGCCTTGGCCCCCAGCCTACTGTCCCCATGTCCTCTTCCCTCCCGGAAGCGTGTCCTTGCTTTGAGTGCTGCTACTTGGAAGAGATGGCTCCGAACTGTAGCCTGGGCTCCTGGTATACAGTAGGTGCCGAATAGCTGATTGCCTGTCTCGCTGACTTGCCCTGGCTCTCCCGATGCCCCAGCAAGCGGCTCTTCTGCTTGCTTCTCATTCCTGGTTCTAACACCTCTCTGTGGCCCAGGCTGGGTTTTGGCTCTCAGCCTCCTGTTCCTGCCTTGTCTCAAAGTGGGGACCGGTGCCAGGTCAACAGGCACCTGTCAGTCCTTTGTTGAAGTGACAGCGCCAAGAGAATAGGGCTTGACATTCCAATCCAGCAGTTGGGCCAGCATGCCTTGTGATGCCTTGTGACCCCAGGAAAAACCATCATGTCATTCGTTCTCCATGTGTGGAGCTGACCAGGAGCAAGAAGGACGATGCCTGAACGTGAGTTCTGAATGGTGAAAGGCTTCTTGGTGGCTGTGACGTCCCATACCTGGCCCTAAGATTGCAAGAGGTCAGTCTATAGCCCCCAGAGAGCCAAGAACAGGGGGCTTGAATGCCAGGGCTCTTTAGTGTGTGGAGGGAGGGGAGGGGAGGCCAATGCTGTGTTACTGAACACCTACTGTGTGTAGGCACCAGGCAAGAGCTCCACCAACAAGGAGAGCAAGATTCTATACCTGGCTTCCCAGAAGGTCCCACCACACTGCATAGGTCCACTGAACACCTGTGTGCAGGCCCTGAGGACAGGCAGGATGGGACAGCCATCAGGGCTATCTTACCATGCATAGGTAGTGAGGACATCAGGGTGGGCCAGCCATTAGGGCTCTATTACTGTGCATAGGCAGTGAGGACATCACCCTACTGTGTGCAGGCAAGGTGGACATCAGGATGGGAAAGCCATCAGGACCACCCTACTGTGTACAGACAGGGAGGACATCAGGGTGGGACAGCCATCAGGACCACCCTGCTGTATGCAGGCAGGGAGGACATCAGGGTGGGACAGCCATCAAGACCACCCTACTGTGTGCCGGCAGGGAGGACATCAGGGTGGGACAGCCATCAGGACCACCCTACTGTGTGCAGACAGGGAGGACATCATGGTGGGAAAGCCATCAGGACCACCCTACTGTGTGCAGGCAGGGAGGACATCAGGGTGGGACAGCCATCAGGACTACCCTACTGTGTACCGGCAGGGAGGACATCAGGGTGGGACAGCCATCAGGGCCACCCTATTGTGTGCAGACAGGGAGGACATCAGGGTGGGACAGCCATCAGGGCCACCCTATTGTGTGCAGACAGGGAGGACATCAGGGTGGGAAAGCCATCAGGACCACCCTACTGTGTGCAGGCAGGGAGGACATCAGGATGGGATAGCCGTCAGGACCACCCTACTGTGTGCAGACAGGGAGGACATCAGGGTGGGACAGCCATCAGGACCACCCTACTGTGTGCAGGCAGGGAGAACATCAGGGTGGGAAAGCCATTAGGGCCACCCTACTGTGTGCAGGCAGTGCGGATACCAGGGTGTGAGAGAAGCCATCAGGACCACCCTGGTCAGCTTAACCACAGAGCACCTCATTTTGCCTTGTAGACAATTTGCACCCACTCACCAGGGGTCACACATGCTGGAAGCTGAAAGATCAGAGCCCAGATCCTCCTTTACTCCTAAGCCCTTGTTCCCTGAGGACCTTGGCCCCACCCACCCGTCCTCTTCCCAAGTCTCAGCCTTGCTGTCTATGCTCTCAGTGACCTTGAAGACCATCCAGCAGGGTACATCTGTGGAGGAGAAGTGGGGACAGCAGGAGTGCCCAGCCTCCTGGCCTCTCCCGGGCCAGCTCGCAGAGGCCGCCGAGCTTCCCCTGCTGGCGCAGAGGTGGTTCTTATTATTGCCTCCAAATGACTTTTGCATCCATTTATTTGCTGCATTTTGATTTTGCATTCAATTTCCGGTCCATTCATGTGTCTGCGCTACCTGGGGGGATGCAAAATTGAGGCAGCCGAGAGTGCAGTTTGGCTATGCCTGACAGCTCCCGCTCCTGAGGGTAACGTGTGCACCTGACAGGTCTCAGCAGGAGGCTGGGCACTGGGACTGATAGCCCTACTTGGCTCCAGCCACATTAAGTCAGATGAGGCCCCTGCTCTGAAGCTGGACCCCCCACTCCACTGACCCAGCCCATAGGTCTTGGGTGGTGAGACAGTGGGGGAACCTAGCCAGGACTGGAGAGGTCAGACACATGGGCCCCTAGATTTCAAGACTTACCATCTAACTTGAACATGCATGATGTGCCCAGGCAGACCAGGGTTCAAGTCCCAAATTGACCTTTCTGACCTCTCTGTGGTTGCCATCTGTGGACTCTTCAAACACGGGACCTGACCTGGCTACTTTCCTGCTAAACTTTTCCATGGCTCTCCATTGCCAACCCAATTCTTTTCCTCCTGACCAGACCAGCTCTACACAAGCCTCCTCCGCAAGCCCCAGCATCTCCCCCAGGCTCCTATCCCCCCTCTCTAGGAGGAGTCAGGTAGAGTATGGCCTGCTCCTTACTTGACCCTCAGTCACTAAAGAGGAAAGACTCAGAGAAAGTAAGCAAGTTGTCCATAGCCACACAGCAGGATGTCCATCAGGCAATCTGACCATGGCTTCTCAGAGCCCAGCTGAGACCACCTCCTGGGAGGCCCCACATTCATGGCTCCATCAGCACACCCCCACTTTACTTATATTTACTTTTTTTTTTTATCACACCCAGCTCTGCCCAGAGGAAGAAGACTTGGTACTTAGCACCAAGAATAAATGCAAATCAAGATTGCTCTTCCATCAGACACCCCTTAGGCAAGAACAGAGGAAGAACTGTGAGTTCCTTTGTGTGCGCGCATGAAGTACATATATACCCAGCATCCCTTCATCCCCTACCCCATCCTGGGGAGTCTGCAGGGATGGAGGATGGAGGGTGTTATCTTGGGAGAGGACCTAAGAGAAGCCATGAATCAGACAAGTGGAAACAACTTCTTTTCCACCACGGTTTGTTTAATGAGTTGGACAGGAAATGGTTGGCAAGCCATGGCATGTGAGTCCTGCATCCTGGGGAGCTGGGCATAGTTGCTTGGGCAGTGAGGAGCATGGATGTCCGTGATAAGCACCCCCCACCTCCCCACCCCAGATACTAGCCTCAGCTGAGGGCAGAGTGGGGATGGTGTAGGTTGCATGGGTGATGCCGGGGGAGCAGGAGGAAGGAGGGTACGGGTGAGACTGTTTCTCGGTCTGTTTCCACTCTGGTTCAGCGGTCTCATATCACGAGCCCTGAAATCACAGTATTTCTCAGAAGTTCTTTACAGGGACCATCCTGTAGGACCCAGAACACCAGCAGCAAGTTGGCTGTAGGAGCCCGGAGCCATCTATTTTCAAACTGTCATTGTACCTTGGGGCTTGGGGAATTTGGTGTCATAAAAATCTGTAAAACATGTCTTCCTAGAACCCAGGTTCCTCTCTGAGCATAGTGGGGGGAAGCACAGTTTTCTAGATCCTTAAAGACATAGCACAGTGCTCACTTCGGCAGCACATATACTAAAATTGGGCTGATACAGAGAAGATCAGCAAGGCCCCTGTGCAAGGATGACACGTAAATTCGTGAAGCATTCCATGTTTTTGGTGGGGACTCCAGATGTGCACATAGATACCAAGGTCAATAAAGCTGTCTGGGCCAAAGGAATAAGGAATGTTCCATATCACACCCGAGTACCTTTGTCCAGAAAACGTAATGAAGATGAAGATTCACCCAACAAGTTCTACACATTGGTAACTTATGTGCCTGTTACCACAATCAAGAATCTACAGATGGTCAATGTGGATTAGAACTAACCTGCTAAATGTAAAATAAAGTTACAGAACTACCAAAAAAAAACAAAAAAACAAAAAAACAAAAAAACAAAAAAAGACATAGCAGTTTCCATTCTGAGACCCTGAAGAGTGGAGGAAACACAGACAGCCTTGTCTTCTCTGTCGTGGGTTTGGGTTTGGACATCACCTTAGGGAGCTGTAACTGGCCTTGGCTGGTCCCCTGTTGTCATCTGCCCATGGTGACTTACTGCTCTGCTTGGCAGATCCTCTGGGGTGGGTCACCATAGTACACTGCTGCCCATGAGAAGCCGTTCCAGGCTGTGGAATCTCCTCAGTGTTCCCATACCACACAGGGTCCCAAGGGCTGCAGCTGTGTGGAATCAGACCTGTAAATCTAGACTTCTTTGAGGTCTAGCCTGGAGTTGTCTGGGCTGTTTCTGTTTTCAGGCCCTCAGACCTGGCCATGGGTTTTATCAGTATGGAAGGTTGGGTAGGCTCTGGGAGCAAAGGGCATGTAGCTGCTTTCTCTTCCTCTTCCTTCTCCTCCTCTTCCTCCCCCTCCTCCTTTTCCTTCTCTTCCTCCTCCTCTTCTCTTCTTCCTCCTGCTCCCCTCCTCCTCTTCTTCCTCCTCCTCCTCTTCTAGACAGTCTCAGGTAGCTCAGGCTAACCTTGAACTCACTATGAGTTGAGAATGAACATGAACTTCTGACCCTTTTGCCCCCACTTTTCATTTACATGCCGGGGTTGCAGGTGTGCGTCACCTCTGCTGGTTTACGTGGTCCTGGGATCAAAGCCAGGGCTCTGCATGCTAGGCCTGCACTCTACCAACTGAGTCACATTCCCAGCCCCAAGTCTATGGCTTTCTGGACTCTGGGTCTCTGTGTAGCTCCTCACCCTGAACCCAGCTGAGGAGGCTGTGTATGTAACCTGGCCACTCCTGCTAGAGCAAACATTATGTAATGCCGCCTGTTTAAAAAAACAAACAAACATAGCTTCCTTCTTCCTCTGTGGGACGAGCCCAGCCTCAGCTCTGATTGCAGCAAGGGCAGATGAAGTTTGTGGCCAAGGAGCAGCCTGAGGCGAGGAGATGCCAGGGAAAAGTAGGATCGAGGCCACAGCAAACCATTATGTTTTTGCTAAGGACAGGGAAGGGTGGAGGATAAGGAGACTGACAAATACCAAGGCGGGGCACGGGGGGGGGGGGGGGAATGGGGGGGGGAAATGGGGGGGCGCGAGTGTCCTTGTTAACTTGACTCACTAAAACTGGATTTTACTAGGGCATGCATGGATGGGGCCAGGAGAAAGTTCCAGAGCCTAATTCCAGTCCCATCAAGCAAGGAACCTTTGCTACTCTCAGCACGTGGACCCCTCCATTCTGCTCTCTGGCCTGACCTCCTTCACCATGCACGCAGCTCTGTCAGCATGAGGTTGAGAGGATGCCAGTTGGAAACTGGGGAGGGCCTGGCTGAAGAAGCAGAACAGGTTGCTGTTTTTCAAATATCATGGAATATGGGGCCTTCGAGTGTCAAAAGCAGACTCAGTACCTGTCAAGGCCTGAATCTAGGGGCCCAGTTAACAGAGAGTAGGAAGTCAGAGAGCAGAGTGCTAGTGAAAAGCCGGGAACTTCAGCCACGCCCATGGCTGCAGAACTGTTTGGAAGCATCAACAAATAAACGGAGAAAAGAGGGAAATCATGGAAGAACCTGACAATATGACTCCATTGACATAAATATGGAAACAAACAAACAAACAACCGCTATGCTCACTGGTGCACGCCTTTCATCCCAGCACTCAGGAGGCAGAGACAAACTGATCTCTGTGAATCCAAGGCTAAGCCTGGTCTACTTTTGGGGTTCCAGACCAGCCAGGGCCACATAACAAGGCCTTGTCTAACCATAAACCCTAACCCACTGACAGTGTGATTTATCACAGGTGCAGTTATAAAATATACTAGCACCTGTTCTGTCTCCTGAGACTATTTCATTTCTGGGGAGCAGTTGAAGAGGAGAGGAATTGCATTGGAGCGTGAGTGGTCTGTAGAAGGTTTTCAATTGCATCTGTAACATTTTAGTTCCTTAAAAAGATAAGAAGTAACAAAAGGTAATCACAGGACAGTGTGGGTACCACCTGGCTGTGCTCTGTGGGTTGCTATGGTGTTGGCTGAGCACGGCTGATGTGCACTGAGCTGCAGCTCACTCCTTCCCCTTGCTATTGTCTGGCTGACGATCAAGTTCACCCCTGCCTGGTGCCGTGGTCTGTTCCCTTTGCCTCTGGTCTAGAAAAAATGAATATAGTTGCACTGGGAGACAGTTGTTCAGGTCAGCAGTGGAACAGTCTCCAACTTCATGTCCGAGTCCACGCCAAGAGCCTTGCCCGACTGCGTGCATACATGCTGCAGCAGACAGGGCCAGAGCAAACTGAAGAGTGAGCAAAACATTGGCATGTTGACACCATAAAAAATTAAAAGTCAATTAAAGGCAAGAGCTGAAGCAAGTCAGACATGAATTCAATACGTTAAGGCTGAGTAATAGGGAGACTGGTCTTCATTTTATTATTCTTTAGGTGTCTGAAATAATTTATAATAAAAGGGAACTGTTCCCTTGACTAGGGACAGGGTTTCTCTGGGTAGCCCTGGCTGTCATGGAACTCACTCTGTAGACCAGGCTGGCCTTGAACCTAAAGATCCACCTACCTCTGCCTCCCAAGTGCTGGCATTAAAGGTGCGCTCCATCACCACCTGGCCAGGAGCCATAGTTTAAAAAGTGCTAATTGTAGCATTGTGAGCTTGGGAGGCCTGCAACCTTTGGTCCCATCAGGGACGGATGATCCTGGCGTCCCACCGGACTCTCACACAGCTTTCGACAGCGCTATCTGCAGTAGGCAGCTCGTAGTGGAAGGCGGGGCTATTCCTAGAGTCGGGTGCCTCAGCCTGAGGGTCATCAGCTCTGGACTTGTGCACCCCTCTAAGGCAGATCTAAATGACACCATCAATTTTGGGAGCATCTCTGCTGTGGGCCAACTCTGTTACCCTAGTAGTCAGCGCATCAGCAATTCCTGCCTTTCTCCCAGGATGATGCCAGCTTTTTTTTTAAATTATTTTATTTAATTTTAATTTATGTGCATTAGTGTGAGGGTGTCAGATCTTAGAGTTACAGACAGCTGTGAGCTGCTATGTGGGTGCTGGGAATCGAACCCGGGTCCTTTGGAAGAGCAGGCAGTGCTCTTAACCACAGAGCCATCTCTCCAGGCCCACAGCTTTTAAAGAACCAAAATTACATCTGCTCCACTTCTGCTGTTCTGAGTCTCCAGTATTCTTATTACAGAATGAGGATCATTGTTTCTTACGATTTGGGGCCTCATCTGGGATTTACGTATTTGAGACACGAACCTCTTGGTATCTGGAGAGTGGAAGACGCGTCTGCCCCACACTTGGGTGCCCACCCTGCCAGATCTTGGTCTTTTCCCAGCACTTCAGATAAGACCCAAGAGAATTTTTGAAAGAAGTGAAAACTGATGCAAGGCATTTGGAGAACTCCCCAGGGGAAAAAAGGGACATCATGTATGAGCCAAGGTAAAAAGGTTGGCAAGGAATATGGCGCCTCTTGGTGATTGGGCATTTTGGAAGGTGAGAGTGCGAATGAAGATGTGGTGCTTGTCACAAACCAGAGTCATCTGGGAAAAGGGATCCTCATGGAGAAACTGTCTCCATCAGATTGGCCTGTAGGCAAGTCTGTGGGGTGTTTTCTTTCTTTTTTTAAAAAAATATTTTATTAATTTATTCATATTACATCTAAATTGTTAGGCCATCCCTTGTATCCTCCCATTCCTCCCTCCCTCCTGCTTTCCCCCTACTCCCCTCCCCTGTGTCTGTGACTGAGGGGGACCTCCTCCCCCTGTATATGCTCATAGGGTATCAAGTCTCTTCTTGGTAAGCTGCTGTCCTTCCTCTGAGTGCCACCAGGCCTCTCCATCCAGGGGTTGTGTTTTCTTTATTAACAACAAATGTGGATGGTGCCATCTCTGGGCAGGTGGTCCTAGGTTGTATTTAAAAAAAAAAGATGAAGAAGCAAACTGGGTAAGCTGCAGGGAGCAAGCCAGTAAGCAGCACTCTTCCGTGGTCTCTGCTTCCGTCCCAGTCTCCAGGTTTCTGCTCTGCTTGAATGTCTGCTTTGGCTTCTCTCACACATGGCCTGTGATTCGGAGGTGTAAGCCAAATAAAACCCTTACCCCCCCCCCCAAGTTGCTTTGTTTTTTTTTTTTTTTTTTTTTATCAGAACACTAAGAAAGAAAACTAAGGCAGGTGTGTTATATATTTTACATTGCGTGACAAAGCCAGGGACAAAATAGACGAACGTAGTTAAGATCAAGTATTTGATGCAGACCTTAGGAGAGGAAATGGGATGGAGAATTGGGTACCTGGGTGGGATGGGTTACCATGACAGCGCATGTGTCAATAAGAGTGGTTGTTGTCATTGAGCGGCAAGGCAACCAGGATCAAACAGTACCCTTCACCTTGGATACAACGCAGAACCCAGCACAGTAACTTGTATGCTAGCCTTGTCGTGGGATAAGGATTCAAGGGAAAAATAAAGTTTGTCAGAGTCTGTTGCTCCTACGGCTGGCTGTATAGGCCAGTGCACCGGGACCTTTCCTTTCTCAGCAGGAAGGGTGAATTACTTCTTGTGTTTCATGTGACAAAACTGTGGATCCTCTCACTGGGGAATCTTGGAGTCTGTACCCAGATCCTACGTGTCTCAGGCAACAGAGGGACAAATGGCAGCTGTTCCAACTTAGTGTTTCCTGAACTGACACTGCGATGCTGTGGACAGGGGAGACTTCACTCAAGCCTCACATCTGGTTCAATTAACCTTCACCCAGACCCGCAACTCTTGCCCCACCCCCCACCCCACCCCCCAGCAAAGCTAATCCAAGGGCTAAGAGTCCTTTGATTTGACAATGACTCTATAGGAATCCTCGTGGGAATTTCAAATAAAACTTAAGCTAAAGCCAAATAGCTACAGGATTTGAATTCAAATTGGCTCTATTCGGTAAACAAGAATGTAGAACGATCAACAAAGATTTCATCGGCCATACCAGGGACATACTTCAAGGAGTGTCTAGCCGTCTGGATGTCACTAGTTGAATGGCTTGAACAGGCTTACACTCTGTGACAGGATGCTAGCAGAGAAGGGATATGTTTGTGGATGCTCGGTGGGCGATGCCGCACTTTTATATTCCTAATCACACAGCCCTGATGGGACAATTACCAAGGCCCTTCGAGGATTAACTACCCTTGCTAAATAATTAGCCGAAAAGTCAGGAGCTGATGATCCACTTATAGACCGGCTAGAAGGCTAGCTCAGGAACGAGAAAGCATCGATGGCTCAGTCCTAACACACCTCAAAGTAGCTGTAGCAAGAATATTCACTGCAGAGGGGCTGCTGTATTGTTCCTTATATAAGGAGGCTAATGAAAAACTCCCTGAAAGAGCGAGTCAATAAATACATGCCTGTGCTTCTGGATACCAGGTCAGTCCACTGGTCTGTGATACAGAGAGTCAAAAAGCGTTAGATTAATTTTAAAAAAAAGTTTAAATGAGTCTGAAAATAAGCCGGATAAGAGTACATTTTTAGAGAGGGAACTGTAAGAAGTAAATGACATGGTCCGTTTCCGGTACGAGGTGGGTTTAGAGTTTGTGACGGTTTGAAGGAGAGTGACCCCCTCAGGCTCATGGGTTTGAATGTTCGGTCCCCTGTTGATGGAACTATTTGGGAAGGATTAGGAGGTGTGGCATTGTTGGAGAAGATGGGTAACCGGTGTGTGTGTGTGTGTGTGTGTGTGTGTGTGTGTGTGTGTGTGTGTGTTGCCATTCCCAGTTAATTCCTTCTCTCCTTCTTCTCTGTCTCCCCTCCCTCCAGCCTTGTGGTTGTTGTCTTAAGATATGAACCCTCAGCTCCTACTCCAGTGCAGGGCGGCCTGCCTGCTGCCATGTTTCCTACCACGGTGGCCATGATCTTTAACTCTCTGAAGCTGTAAGCCCAACACTCTTTATAATCTGCCTTGGCCATGGTGTCTTACACAGCTATTAAAAAAAAAAAAAGGTAGCAAAACAGAGCTCATCAGAGGATCATAGCTAAGCAGAGGGCACTAGGCTCCTGTTTTCCTCACCCTCAGTTAATCTTAGGGTTGAAAAATTACAGACGGTCTTCTACATGACTGAGCCCAGGTGTTAGAAGAGGAGGGACTCTCCAGCCCTGGGGTATTCACTAGATAAGGCTTTGCATCTTGAGTTAATAGTGGGGAAATTGAGCAGGGAAAATACTAGACCTTAGGGAGATTGTCCCTTCATAAAGAACTCAGCAAACGAGAACTAAAGAGGGCAAAGAAGTGTAGTCTAAACCCACTGTGCTGGGCCAAATAAGCATGCCAGACATCTTTGCCTCTTGCCCAGGAGGACACCCAGATTCTGCAGAACCCCCTAAACAAACTTGCCTTCTTTTTAAATCCTCAGGAGTCTTATTATGGAGTGAGAATCAAACACAGGCTCTCGGGGTTTCCGTAGCGAGCTCTAACCTGCTGAACCAGCTCACTGGCTCTTCTGAGAGTCCTGAACAGAGACGTGTAAACCAGAAGCCTAGTGGCCATCAGAGGGGGCAGGGACCCTCCACCATCCAACATGACAGCTCCTTGCTGAAAAGCTTCACCTCAAAGCTTGCTTTCGTTGGAGCTGAGTTAGGGCACCCTGTGCCCTCATCCCAGAGATAAGACATCTGTTGAAAACATTGGCAATGCTTTAGTGTGGCAGCTGCCGTGGCTGAAGCCCCTAAAACTGTGAGGCAACAGGAACACCCTTACATTGGTGGAACGGGGCTGGGGCCTCAACTCAGCAGATAAAAGTCCCAGCCGTGCAAGCCTGGTGAGCCAAGTTCCATCTCCAGAGCCCACGTAAAAATCCAGATGTGGTGGTGCACATCTGTAATTCCTGCACACCCACAGAAGATGGGGGAGGGGCAGGAATGGGAGACTTTAGGAAGCTCTCAGGTCCTCCAGCCTCGAGTACACAGCACAGCTGCAGAAGAAAGAAGAGAGACCTTGTGTCAAGGAGATGGAAGGAGGGAAGTGACGTCTGAAGTTCTCCTTTGACTTCCACACATATGCCTGGCATCATGCATGTGCCTGCTACACACACACACACACACACACACACACACACACACACTAAAGAAATAAAGAAAGTCAGATAGAGATAGTAGTAGGTAGGTAAATAGATAGGATAAAAGACTTGGAGGAAAGTATGAGAGTGACCCCTTACTAAATAATCATATAATATGATAAAATTAAATAATTTATTTTAATTAAAAAAGTATAAATCCTTTAGTTGTAACAGAAATGTAAATGGAATGGCCACGCAGATGACCAGGATAGAATCAGGGTGAACAGCACTCGAAGTCAGCCGGACCCAGCAGGTGTCGGTGGAGAACTCAGCCTCAGCAGCAGTAGCTTCCCAGGTTCACAAGCTGGACAGACGCCAGGTTAGCTCACAAGGCAAGAATCGTGAACTCGCCAGGCTTTAAAATACAAGGCATGCTGTGTGACCTCACAGAGGTCAGAGATACTGGAAGAGAGTTGGGAGAGGCACAGCCCTGGAGACTAAGCAGCACGCTGTCAATCTGTGAGCCCCAGAAAAACAAAACTATGGGGAAAAAAAAAAACTTTTTGTTTATTTTTGAGATGGTCTTATGTAGCTCAGGCTAGCCTCGAACTCACGTTCAAAGCTGAGGATGACCTTCAAGTCTTGATCTTCATGCCTCTGCTTCCTGAGAGCTGGGATTACAGGTGGGTGGCACCACACCCTGGGGTCCAAGCTCAGGGTTTTGTGCTGGGCAAGCACTCTACCAGCTGAGCTACAGCCGCTGCCTCTCCAATAATTTTAGAGGACTCAGAATTAAGATACAACAAAAGAAGACTTGTATGCTACTGCTGTTAAGTACTTCCATTTTAAAAAAGGATGCTGGGGGCTAGAGACAGGTCAGTGGCTAAGAGGGTGTGCCTCTCTCGCAGAGGATCCAGCTTCAGTGAGTTAAGGGCCAGCCAAGACCCTGTTTAGTTCCCAACATCCATGGTGCTGACTAAGTTGCCTTGAGCATCACCAACAGGATGTAAAGTAGGCAGGTCTCTTATAGAACAGTTCACTGGCTTCTGAAAGTCAGGCATGGAGTTCCCATATGACTCTGGTCTTAGGTACACACCCAAGGCAAACAGAAAAAAAAAACCACCTGACATCCAGATATGTCCATAATGGAGCTGTTCACAGGAGCCAAAAGTTGTTACCTCCTCTTTCTCATCTTAATTCTATTCATTTGGGTCTCCTCTATTGTCTGGTTATTTTTGCTAGATGTTTATCAAGCTTGTTAGTCTTCTAAAAGAACCAAATTTTTGCTTGATGGATTCTATGTATCACTGTTTTGTTTTTTGAGACAGGGTTTCTCTGTGTAGCTTTGGCTGTCCTAGACTGCCTTGGCTGACCTAGGCTGGCCTTGAACTCACAGAGATCTGCCTGCCTCTGCCTCTTGAGTGCTGTTATTAAAGGTGGGCGCCACCACACCCGGCCTCTATTCTTTAGTCTCCATCTCACCAATATCTGCCCAGTCTTTTTTTTTTTTTTTTAAGATTTATTTATTATGTGTACAATGCTCTGCCTGCATTAGGCCTGCAGGCCAGAAGAGGGCACTAGATCTCATTATAGATGGCTGTGAGCCAACATGCGGTTATTTGGAATTGAATTCAAAACCTCTGGAAGAGCAGACAGTACCCTTAACCACTGAGCCTTCTTTCCAGCCCTCTGCCCAGTCTTCATTTGTCTTAGCATCTATTTCTTTTGGGGTGGACTATTCTTCTTTTTAAGAGCATGACTTGCATCATTAGGTCATTTATTTGAGATATCTCTTTTTTTCTTCTTCTTCATCATCATCATCATCATCATCATCTCTTCATCATCACTATAGTCAGGGTCGTGGCTGGCCCATAACTCACTGTGTAGACCAGGCTGGCCTTGAACTCATAGAAATTCACTTCTGAGAACTGGCATTAAAGGTGTGTGCTAGCATATCTGGTCCATTTTTTTCTTTTAGTTGTTGTTATTTAGTTGTTTGTGTTTGTTTGTTTTACATATCTAAGCACCAAAGCTATAAACTTTGCTCTTAGAACTGCCTCAGCTGTAGTGGAAGTTTTGGTTTCTTTAAAAACTCAGTTATGGTATGTAAACAGGTTTTTGTTTTAATCCCAAGTGTGGGATATGGACATGCTTTTAGTTTGTCCACAGCTGATAATGACCTCAGGCGGCTAAGAGATGGGTGTGGTCTTTGCCAGCTGCAGTTAGTTTAATTCTGAAGATGCTGAGAGGGCATAAATATCAGAGCCCAGAGAGAGAAGGGGATTTTTAAAAAAAATTTATTATTATGTATACAGTGCTCTGCTTGTATGTACATCTGCAGGCCAGAAGAGGGCATCAGATCTCATTATAGATGCTTGTGAGCCACCATGTGCTTGCTGGGAATTGAACTCAGGACCTTCAGAAGAGCAGTCAGTGCTCTTAACCTCTGAGCCATCTCTCCAGCCCCTGAGAAGGGGATTTTTAAAGGAAATGTTCAGAGAGAGAAAAGAGGATGCTTCAAAGAACACTCCAAGAAAGACATTCGAAGGGGGGCATGCTCTAAGATTGGGGGGTGGGCTTCAAGAAGATTTCGAGGAGATGGTCAGAGGAGGAAGAAGGCTCCTGGTTCAATTGCTCTTTGCTGGACTACTGGATATCCTGTCGACCGAGATTAGTATTTTCCCAAAGAACCCAACAACCCTAACCAGCCGGAACAAAGTCTATGTCCCCTGTCCCTTCTAACCTTCTTTCTCTCCTATCTAGGGTTGGCGGGAAGAGTTGAAGGGGAGGTAGAGGCATTAAGGAACCTAAATAAAATAGGGTTAAAAAGCAATGCCTACACTCAGCCGTATCCCAAAGGTTCTGGAACCTACCAGGCTGGACCAGAACTCACAGAGAAGCCTCTGCTTCCCAAGTGCTGAGACTAAAGGTGTGTGTCACTAAGTCTGGCCTGATTCTAAGAATTTTTAAGCTTTTAATTTTTTTTCTAAGTTCAAACTGTTCAGTCTTTAAGTATAGCTCCTGTAGTTTCTCTTGATACTGGTTTCTGTTTCTATTGCACTATGGCATGATGTGATAGAACACGTTGTTTTGTTCGGTGGGATGAATCTGGAATGTGTCCCAGAGGGTCTGTGGTGGGTATCCTGCAGGAGGCCTCATGGTAACTCACACATTCTCATCCTGTCTTCCCTCTGACCTTCTTGGTGGCCCACACGAACTACCTTCCTAGATGCTCCCTTCGAAAGAGTCCAGACCGGGACCCTGTGCGTGGCCTGTGCATCTGTGACTATAGGTGTATAAGCGTTCAGCTTTACAAGCATGTAGGAGTTAAAGCAGAAATGCTTGCGCATTTGCATTTTTCGTGTTGAGAGCCTACGTGTGCACACACATGTACAAGCTGCTGATCTCTGAAGTACAAGCATCGGTTGCATGCTGCCTGTCAGAGACTGGGCGCATATCTTGTCATAGGGGCCTAGGCGGCTCCCAGGTCTGCTTAAGGCATGTCTGTGCACACGCGTGCACCACTGAGGTCAGAGGGCCTCTCTGATTATTAAAAGCCTCCTGCTGGGTGGCACCTGGGAGATGGGTGGGGTGTATGGAGTAGTGACAGCCTGCAGCCTGCCCCCTCTTCCTCATTGATGCCTCTCTGACAGTCTCGTCAGTCTGGTCTCAAGATGTGTGTTTTCCCTGATGGGAGGCAGCCAGAGCAGCTGTCAGGACTCCTGAGATGGCGAGCAGCTGTGGTACCTGTCGGCAGCCACTGCATAGCTGCCTTGGTGACAGGTGCCAGCAGCGGGAGGCGAAATCGGCCCTTCTTGGACTTTAGGTTCTTGTATTACTGCTGTCTCTCAACCTGCCTACATGGAAGGGCGAGCCAGGCCCTGTGCCTCTGACATTATGGCCCAGCCCCTGGATTTGTTTCACTAGCTTTAGTCCTGGTCGCACTGTCGACATGATCTGTGTCTGCTCCTCACTGGAGACCTACAGACTGCTTGGCCTGCCTGGGTTCACTGGTCCTGCAGCCCCAAGATTATGGGCACTCCCTGGCTCACTGGTGAACTCCTGTTTCCAGGGCCTGTGCCCGGTGTTCAGATCGCCTTGTCAACGTCACCCAGGAGATTGTCTCCTTCCTTCCCTACCGTGCTTCTGTCACACACATGAGTTCCCACCAGGGAGAATTTGACTCTCTGCCTCCCATCCCAGATGTTTGCAGCCCAAGGAGGGAGAGCTGGCGGGCTCAGGCCCTGCTCCCAAGGGTCAGAGTTGGACAGTGCAGGGTCTGGATCCCAGAAAGAGGACTCTGTGGTCGTTAAAATTAGCCTCCAGCTGGTGCTTGGAAGAGAAACTTAAAAAGCAAAGAGCCCAGAGTGGGCCTGCCTCCCAAGATAAAGGGCCAGCTACCGTGGAAACAGATTGACAGAGAGGCGACATCCCAGAAGCAGAGCCCAAAAGTCAGGACATGGTGGCAGTCCTCAGGAACTGGAACACAGATTTATCCTTCTCACTGAACCACTCGTCCCAAATAAGCCAGATCCTCTGGCCCTGGGTAGTTCCCCTGCTTTAAGGGGGACATTCTTCGAGGAAACCTAGCTAGAGCGGGGACACAGCAAGCAGTGGTTTCCACTTTGGGGGGAACAAGCCTATGGGGGCTGCCTGAGACAAACTGGAGAAGGAGAAGCATGGTCCCCGCCTCGTTCCCCGTGTTGGCGGCCGAGGGCGGCTGAGGGCTCTTGGCAGTCAGTCCCTGGCTACGGTGAGTTCATCTCTGTAAAGTGCCCTGCCACAGGGTCTGGCGCACAGTGAGCGTTACACACCTGGAAGGATGGGCATACTAAGGCAACATCTGGGCATCCATTCTGGGTCAGGCTTGATGTCAGCTACCCAGGGACTCAGGAAATGCTGGGCGGGCAGGCACTACAGGCTCTGAGAACCTAGAGCCAGTCTCGGGGTGGCAGAGGAGAGCCACAGAAGCAAGTGCTCACTGACTTGTGCCAAGTCCAAACATCACAAGGCAAGGTCAGGTGGCCACAGGCAGGGCGGTTTCTGGAAGGTCCGGCTGGCACTGGGGAATGTAATGACAGGTGAGCTGGCCACCGTGGGCATTGCCTGTGCCTGGGCACCTGGTCTTGCCTACATAGTTTCATTTAAAGCTTCAAATAGCAGTTATAGTGATTTCTAGTCCCCTTTTATGGATGCAGAAACTGAGCCCAGAGAGATCACGCAATGGCTAACCTTCATTGTCAGCTTGGTACGGTTTAGGATCACCATGGCAACAGACCGGCAGGCATGACCATCAGGGATTATTTTTTAGACTGGGTTGCTGAGGTGAAAGGACTCACCCTAAACATAGGCAGCACCATTCCATGGCCTGGGATCCTGGATTAGGTGAAAAGGACCAAGCAAGTTGAGAACCAGCATTCGTCCCTCTTGTCTTCCTGACTGCAGATGCAATGTGACCAGCCACCTCGGTCCCAAGACATTATGCCTTCCAGGCCGTGACAGGGTGGGGGATGAAAAGAGGCAGTAGATAGCCTTACCAGGAGATGGCACCAGTGTTGCTAACTTTAAATGACAGGAGAGCTGGACAAAGCGGCCCACCTTTTGCTGGATTAGGAGGAGAATGCTCAGCGTGAGAAATAGCCAGGGCTAGGGCTATTAGCCTTATCAAAAGGCTGATTGCTCTTAGCAAAGTATTTAATACGGTTTCCTGCTATTAGGGCCCAAACCTGGACTAGAGAGATTATTAATTCTACAGATAATCATTGAGAAGGGAGGACCATATTTTAATATATGGCAACAGGAAAGCTATTGTCATTTTTTCTTTCTATCTTGATTGCGGGCTACCCAATTAGAGCTGGCTTTCGATGCCCCTTCCTGGAGGGAGGGAGATAAGGCTTACTGTCCTCGAACAAGATCTATCGGCTGTGACGAGAGGCCCATAAATATTAATAAATCTATAATTAGTCCTGTGGAAAGGGGTATCCATCCACGAGGAGGTTCCGCCCATTGATGGCAGGAAATCACTTTTGCTGGGGAAGCAAGACTTTTCTCTCCAAAACCCCAGGCTCTTTGTTCCAGCAGGGAGCAGCCCTTAGATCATCCAGACCCTGATATGTATGTCTACTCTGTGGCAGACCCCAAGAGCAGTCGGGATCTCTGCAGGGGTCCCCAGGAGAGGGAGGCTTAGCAGAGGTGGTGCCAGGAGAAGGTCAGGGAACCAGTAACCTCTTATTACATTATTTTAATTTAAAAAGTTTTAAAATTGATTTCTTTGTGAATTTCACTCATCTGCCCATCCCTATATATCTGTCTTCTGCCCTCACAACCCAGAAGAAATTTTAAAAGAAGAGGAAGAAAGGAGGAGGAGGAGGAGGAGGAGAAGGAGAAGAAGAAGAAGAAGAAGAAGAAGAAGAAGAAGAAGAAGAAGAAGAAGAAGAAAAAGAAGAAGAAGAAGAAGAAGAAGAAGAAGAAGAAGAAGAAGAAGAAGAAACATCAACAACAAAATCTTGCTGTGGTAGCTGTAGTGTGTCACACAGTGTACTCTTTTGTCGAAACATCTTATAGTTTGGGTTGTGAGCTGAGCCAATTCTCCAGCCCTTGCCCAAACATCTTGACTTGCAAACATTCAATGCAATGAGTCATCGTTCTGGTTCTATGGCTTTGGCTTCTGCTACACTATCAATACTGACTCTCCACCGGGACTTGTCTCAGATAGCCTGTTGTTGCTCTGTGTCATGGAGATCCTGCAGCTTTGGATCTGCTGGACCAGCCCCTTCATGTGCTCAGCAATTCATAGAAGGGGTAGATGTTGGGGTGGGCCAACTCAAAACCCTAGATCCAGGCTTGGGCCGTGGGTGAGTTGGTCAGCCACACTCACACCATCGGGTCCAACTCTCCAGCATCCACACAGCCTGAGCCTGCTCCCCAGCACTGTCCAGGTGAGATGGGAGGAAGGCCTGCGGGAGGAGGTGGGTGCAGGGACTGGGAGATCTGTCCTGCATCCATACTACCTCATAACCAGCGAGGGACAGGGCCAGCTCTCCCACACTCATCCCCTCAGGGCCAGCTCACAGCACCCCTAACACCAGGGTCAGCTCTGTCCAGGTAAGGTGAGGGGCCTGCTCTCCCCAGTGCTGCAGCCAGTGAGGGCCTGGGGCAGCTCTACTCAGCCCTCAGATGTCTACATGGCCCCAGGCTGCAGCTCAGGCGTTTGGTGGTAACTCGGGCCACAGACATTGACACAGACCCCTGCTACTGCAGGGCCACAGACCGGGACACGAACCTTGGCAGCAGAACGGATTGGGACCTCACCATGGTTTCAGGTGGCGGTGCAGGCTACTCACTGTTTCTCACCACTGTCTCGTCTCCACTTCTGCCTCTTTTCATAGCGCTCAAACCCTTTCGCTTCTCTGTCTCTTTCATCTCTCTACCACAATACTTGTGCACTGTAGTGGCTCCCACAGTGGGTGGGCCACACAGTAGGTGGGCCACACAGTAGGTGGGCCACACAGTGGGCATCTTCCAACTGCCAGCATCATGTGGCCCCAGGAGGGCCTCTCCATTATCTTAATTTTAAAAAAAAATTTATTTATTTAATGTATATGACTGCTTTATACCTGCAGGCCAGAAGAGGGCATCAGATCACATTATAGATGGTTGTGAGCCACCATGTGGTTGCTGGGAATTGAACTCTGGTCCTCTGGAAGAGTAGGTGGTGCTCTTAACCTCTGAGCCATCTCTCCAGCCCCGTTATCTTAATTTTTAACTGAAATTCTTTTAAGTTATTTCACTTAAAGTCACCCGAAAGACCATATAAAATCTAAGAGGCCAGCGGACTAATAGAAGGACATAAAGTTACCCACAGATAGAAATGCAGATTGTTGGCTTAAAGATTTGCATGTGTAGCCAAGCACAATGGAGCACGCTTTTAACCCCAGCACTTCAGAGGCAGGGGCAGGAGGATCCCTGGACTTCGAAGCCAACCTTGTCGATATAGTGAGTTCCAGGCCAGTCAGGGCTGTATAGTAAGGATTACACACATTACCCTTCCCAAATTGTGTATATGTGTGATATACACATGTGTATGCATCAATGTGTGTGCATGGTGGGTATGTGTGTGTGTGTATGTGTGTGAGTGTGTGTGTGTATGTATGTGTGTGTGTGAGTATGTGTGTGTATGTGTATGTGTGTGTGAGTGTGTATGTGTGAGTGTGTATGTGTGTATGTGTGTGAGTGTGTGTGTATGTATGTGTGTGTGTATGTGTGTGAGTGTGTGTGTATGTATGTGTGTGTGTATGTGTGTGTGAGTGTGTATGTATGTATGTGTGTGTGTGAGTATGTGTGTGTATGTATGTGAGTGTGTGTGTATGTATGTGTGTGTGTATGTGTGTGAGTGTGTGTGTATGTATGTGTGTGTGTGTGTGTGTATGTATGTGTGTGTGTAGGCCAGCGGTTGACATCTGACATATTCCTATTTCACTTTTCATCTTCCTTTTGGAGACAGGTTTTCTCAACGAACCTGGGGCTTACCCACTCAGCTAGATTAGCTGGCCAATTAGTTTTCTTCAAGTGTCTTCCTGTGCCACCTCCTCAGTGCTGGGATCAGCTTTTATGTGGGTTCTGGGGACCTGAACTCAGGTCCTCATGCTTGTGTGGCAGGCACTTTACCTACTGAGCCATAGCCCCAGTGCTACTGTGAAACGATTTTATTATTGTGATGATTACTTTGTTTGGGATAGGAATGTTTGCCCAAGGCCTACATGTAGGATGCCTGGTATATTAGGCAGGGGTCTCTAGAGATACAAAACGTATAGAGTGGATCCCCCCCCCCCCCGTGTGTGTGTGTGTGTGTGTGTGTGTGTGTCTTTTGGTTTTTCGAGATGGGGTTTCTCTGTGTAGCTTTGGCTGTCCTGGACTCACACTGTAGACCAGGCTGGCCTCGAACTCACAGCCATCCATCTGCCTCTGCCTCTCAAGTGCTGGGGTTACCGTTGTGCGCCACCACGCCCAGCTTTTTTCTCTTTATTTTCCTGCTTCACCCTGACCAGGCTTTGCAACCCTCACCCCCACCTCCCACCCCCTGCCCCAAGATGCCTGAAGATAATGAGTCTGATTATTGACCACAGACCTTGTTACTAGGACCCAAAATGACCCTTTCTCTTCAAAAATGCTCTCAGGTGCTTACTCAGTGGCGAGAGCTAGTCAAAACTAGCATACATCAAAAGAAAGACACACCTCCTCACAGATTCAGTCCCATGGCTTCCTATACCCTGGAGACCACCACCAGGGAGACAGGCACTGTCCCCTCCAGCCTGGGACCTGCTCAGTCCATGTCACCATGGAGTCAACTCTTCTGCCCTCTGGGACTGCGGATACCACCTGCCTGCTTTTGGGCCTCGTAGACATAGAAGAATAAACTTTCGGCTCTGGCTCCCGTCACGCATTATTTTGTCCCAACATCATGTTGAATCGTCCATTTTGGAGCAGACGCTGTTTTCCTTCTTATCTTGAAAGTAACACTTGTCACTGTAAAAATGACCCAGAGCACAAATGAACAGACAAGGGTGGACGTTGCCTTTGCAGCTGCGTTCCATTTTACATATATTTTTTAATGACTTGTTTTATTTTTAAGTATGTGAGCATGGGTGTGCACGTGTGAGTGCAGGTACCCGTGGGGACAGAAGAGAGCACGGGATCTAGAGCAGTTGTGAATACCCAGCAGGGGTGCTGGGAACTAAACTCAGGTCCTCTGCAAGAGCAGTGTGTGTCCTCAAGTGACAGCCGTCCCTCCAGGCACAGCACCTGAGTGTTTAAAGACTATGCACATAATTTTATTTTATATATTCTTTTGTTTTTCAAAATAGGGTTTCTCTGTGTAACCCTGATTGTCCTGAACTAGCTTTGTAGACCAGGACGGCTTTGAACTTGCAGAGACCTGCCTGCCTTTGCCTCTGCGTGCTGGGATTAAAGTTGTGTGATATCATTGCCCAGTTCACATTAAAATTTCTAATTAATTAATCAATCGGTCAATTAATTTGTAACTAGGTGGATAGTGATGGAAGTTTGGGAGAAGGAAAAAAAAATCTTGGCTATGATGGACAGAAGCCCGACCTCAACTGGCCTGGGAAGATTTTCATCTCTTGGTTCAAGTATCCATTCTCCTCCCTGCCTGTCTCCAGGGTCTCTATAGCAACCTCAGACTGCATTGCTAGGGTTACATGGCCTTGCTTGGACCACTTGCTGTGACTAGGCTGACAGAGAACTCTGATCAGCCAGCTCCTGTGCTGGCCAGGGCAGCATGGTGAGTTTTGCCCCTCCATAGCCAGCAAACCAAGAGGGAAGGGCACCCCAAAAGCACCAGACAAAAATAAGGCCTTGGGATCTATTCTAAGGGGAGCCTGGAAGGGTGGACTCACCTCAAGCACAGGGCTCACCTCCATCTTGCCCTTCCTTACTCAGCAACATGCTCCATTCCTCTTTTGTGCACTTCTTGTATTTTTTTTTTAAGTCTAAAAGATCTGACAAATCAGGTAGAGAAGACAAACCTCAACAATCTAGTCAGAGCAAGCAGTCTGTGGGCTCCTGGCTGTACCAAGTCAGCCTTATCCTGGGTCCCTGGCATCCGATCCTGGGCTGGACACAGAGACAGCGACGTCACATGCTGTTTGAATGAATGGCTGGAGTTCTCACCTGAGCCAGTCTTTAGTTCTCTGCACATCTGTATCCTTGCAGACGTCTTCTGGGGTATTATTTTGGTTCCCATTGTCACAGATGTGCTTTTATTTATGTCACAACTCATTTACTATCGAGTGCCTCGGGTGCCCAGGAGACAGCCGCTCCCTCTCACTCAGAGTGTGTACACTCCAGTGCATGGGGGACACTGAGGCACTCGTATAAATGGAGCAGGGTGTGCACTGGGATTAGGTGGGAGGCCCTCTGGATCTTTAGCTGGAAAGAATCCAGAATAGTGGAGGAGGGGTAGCCTAAGCTCTCAAGTAAGCTAGTCAGGAGGGAAAGGGGTCTCAATCAGTGCTACTCCAGGCCCTTACCGGTTTCATCCGGTGGGTGGTCGTAGCAGGCAGGCTGCCTCAGCCTGGCCCTCCCTCTCCCTGTCTCCCCCAAGTCTCTTCAGCTCTGCTGGTGCAGTGATTGGCATTATAACTGGTGTGTGGGCCATGGGCTAATTGAAGTGGGCTGCAGCAGCCCAGGAGGAGGTGGGGACTGAGGCTTGGTCCCCTCCTGGGCTGCGGTGGGGTTGGGGGTGGGGTGGTGGGTCTTTCATATGGAACACACTCTCCAGGATTTAAGGAGGACCCTTGGGCTCCCCAGTGAGACTGGGGACAGAGGGTAGGCTGAGAGGCCACTCCTAAGCCAGGTGGGACCCCTGCTGGTGCTGGAGCTCTGAGAGAGAGAGAGAAGTTGTGCCCTTATTTGTCCTTGTCACTTACAAGGCCTGCGGGGTGCGGGGCTTGGCAAATAAATTTTCTATTTGGAGTCTGGTTCAGGTTCCTTGCTTCTTTCGTTTCTTCCTTCCACTGTTCAGAGCTGGATTACCGCATGCCTTATGGGTTTGAGATTGGAGTATAGTGGGAATATGATAAAGTCTGGATGTCCAGACGCTAAGGGCCAGAGGGAGACACCCAAACTAGCAAATACTTTCACAAAAGGATAGGCACAGTGGGAAGGGAGCTAAGAACAGTGAGAGCACACTGTGCCTGTGTGACGAGGGCAGGAAAGCCGGCGGGTACCATGTTTAGCGCGCACCTCTCTTTAGTCTCCACTCAGGCCTGACGCATTGAGCCAGGGTGGGTATATGCGGGTCTAACCTTTCATTACCTGTGCTTTCTTTACCTGGGCGTGATGCTTTAGGGCAGAGGGCTGTTCCAGCCTGGTTTTTCAGCCACCACCAGAGGTGCTTTAAAGCCTTCTGCACAGCAAGGTATGGTCAGGCCATGGGTAAAAATGTAGACCCTGCCGGTGACAGGCAGCTGGCATGAGGGGAGTAGGGCACATTGTACAAGGACAGCAATACGTGATCCCTAAGACTTGGCACTGTAGCACAGAGAAGGGCTTGGACTAGCACACAAGAGGTGGCCGGAGTAAAATCCTGGCTCAAAGGCAATTTGGGGGGAAAGCTGGGCAGGGCAACAACTCTGCTTTTTATGAGACTAGCCCCAGGAGCTGGGGCCACAGCCCTGACTCCCAGATGTCTCTCCTAGCTGGCCACGCAGCTGACTTAAGGCCTTGGGGTTCGCAGTAGGCTAAAGGAAGTGATGGGAGTATGGCGTGGGTCCAGGGCAAATGTCAGCCACCTCAGCTGTTAGCTGGACCCTCAGATGAATGGATGCCAAACAGACAATGGAGGCACTAAGAACACACAGGCAGGATGCCAGCTGCAAACACAGACCTTGTTATGGCCCATACCCAGATTGCTGATGGAGGATCAGACCTCAAGGTGATGGCGCACGCCTTTAATCCCAGCACTCGGGAGGCAGAGGCAGGTGGATTACTGTGAGTTCAAGGCCAGGCTGGTCTACAAAGCGAGTCCAGGAGAGCCAAGACTACACAGAGAAACCCTGTCTCAAAAAACAAACAAACAAACAAACAAACCCAGAGAAAAACAAAACAGAACAACAACAACAACAACAAACCCAAAACCAGAAACAAATGAGGGTACACTGTCTCTCTAAGCCAAGCCAGCTTTCCCTGTGGTGACTCTAGGCTGGAACCGCCTTTGCTGTGCTCAGAGCAGCGGGCCTGGGTGACGAAGAGAGGTGCATGCGGCTTCCAGGGATGCAGATTCCCAGATTCACTCTTTAGCTTGAACGTCAGCCTAAGACAATTACAGAAGACACACACACACACACACACACACACACACACACACGCGTGCACACACACACACACACACACACACACGGTGTAATAGTTGCTACTGAGGTATGGGATTGAGTAGCCTTCCTCCTGCCCCAAGGATGATGATGATAATGATGATAATAATAATAATAATAAATTCATTGTTTATTCTGGCCTGATAAGTCACAGATTTGCAAGCAGACACACACACACACACACACACACACACACACACACACACACACACACACCTCCTTTCTAATACAGTCAAGATGTAACACCTCGATTCTTTTAAAACATCGTCTAAAGATTTATTTACTTTTGTATGTGGGAGTGTTTTGCCTACCTGTATGTCTGTGCACCACGTGCATAAAACGCTTGAAGAGGCCAGAAGAGGGTTTGAAACTGGAGTTACAGGCAGATGTGCGTGTGAGTGCTGGAAATTGGACCTGCATCCTGTCAGAGCAGCCGGTGCTGTTAACCGCCGAGGCATCTCTCTGAGCAAGAGCTCTTAACTGATGAGCCATCTCTCCAGCCTCTCCCCACAGCCCCCTAATTCTTTTCAGAAAGTCTTGGAGAAGTCTTTCCTATCAGCTCTTTTAGTTGTGTGTCAACGAACCCTAATGAATATCTAAGTGGTCGCTTCCTAGAATCTGTCGTCCGGGAAAATCTGAGGTGTGCGTCGGTTTTTTGTTTTGTCACCTTGACACAAACTATAGTTACCTGGGAAGAGGAAACTTCAGTTGAGGAATCGTCTCCATCAGACTGGTCTGTGGGCAACTTTGTAAAGGGAATTCTTGATTAGTGGTTGATGTGGGTGGAGTCACCTCTAGGCAGGTGGTCCTGGCTTGTAGAGAAGGATGCTAAGTAAGTCTCCTGGAGTTAGCCAGGAAGTGGCAGTCCTCTGTGCGTCTGCTTTAGTTTCTGCCTCCTTATTCCTTCCTTGGCTGCCTGCCTTTGTTTCCCTTGGTGGTGGACTGTGACCTTTATATCAAATGAACCCTTTGCCCCAAGTTGCTTTTTGGTCACTGTTTTATCACCGCGATAGAAGGAAAACTAAAAAATGGCGCAGGGTTTCTCTGTCTAGCCTTGGCTATTCAGGATTCACTCTGTTGACCAGGCTGGACTGGAACTCACAGAGATCCACCTGCCTCTGCCTCCCAGAGTGCTGGGATTACAGGCATGTGCCACCTCATCTGGTCCCAGATATATTCTCTTATTCTCTTTCTCTGTCTCTCTCACTGTGTGTGTGTTTGTGTGTGTGTATATATATATATATATATATATATGCAGGCATTCACGTGTGTGGTGTGCATGTGGAGGGCAAAGGTCAACAGTGGTTGCCTTGATCACTCCCTATGTTACTTTTTGAGATAGATTCTCTCTCTGAAGTGGGAGCCAATCGACTCAGCCAGGCTGAGCAGCCTTTGGGCTCTGGAGATCTGCCCATCTCTTCCTCCCTAATCCATCACAGAACTGGGGTTACAGATGCGTGCCACCATGAGTGGCTTTTATGTGGGTGCTAGGCACTCCAAGTTAAGGCATTTTCCTGACTGAGCTATCTCCTCACCCCACCCCAAGCACACATGCATTCTTTTTCTTCTTCTTTCTTTCTTTTTCTTTTTTTTTTTTTTTTTTTTTTTCTTTTTTTTTTTTGGTTTTTTGAAACAGGGTTTCTCTGTGCAGCCCTAGCTATCCTGGACTCATTTTGTAGACCAGGCTGGCCTTAAACTCACAGAGATCCACCTGCCTCTGCCTCCTGAGTGCTGACAGGCGTGTGCCACCACACATGGCTTCACACACACATTCTTGATGCCAGTAACTATTTCCAAATCACTTTGTTTTTAGAGACACTATTCGTCCTCTTGGGTCTTTTGCTGTTTTTGTGTTTTCCCACGTTCTCCCTTGACATTGGTGACCTTCAGAGGCTCATCCCTCCTGGAGCTTCCCTGCCCACTCAACAAGTCTGAAGCACTGATGGTGGAGGCCATCTTGGGGACACTGTGACAAGCAGGAGTGTGCCAGCCCAGTTCCCTTGGCTGTGACACTGGATAAATTTAAAGTGCAGGTTGCAGTCCATCACTCCTTGAGGGGTCTGATGACATTCAGATTGTCTAAAATCTGAGGTGGGCAGGCTCTAAGACAGATCTTTTGTAGTGACCTACTTGTGGTCATACTGTGTATAACACCCCTCCCCCACCCCAGTGTAGGTTATGATATGGCATTACTTATGAGCCAGGCCCATGGCTTCCATCTTAGGGCATTGTCTCCTACCCCTCATCCCCTTCATCATTCCTGATCCAGGGGAAAACAGCTGCCTAGTGATGGGCATCCCTGTGGAGTTGCCACAGGGCAGGCATCTGGTACCTCTGGTTAGCACCTCAGAGGAACTGAGATCTGTCCTCACTCACAAGAGGTGTACCCTCCCCAGAATGAGCCTTCTTATACTGTCACTGCAGCCCATAGCTTGATTGAGACCCTAGGCCAAAGCCATCCTGTAAGGTCACCTGAGCTAGGCCAAGGCCATCCTATGAGGTCACCTGAACCCTTGATTGGCAGAACTTGGAAGCTCCTGATGCTTGCCTGATGGCTTCTTGTCATGCAGCAGTGAGGGGCCAGTGTATGTGCCTTGGCTCAGCTTCCTCACTTCCTGGTGGTACCCTTACCCCTCCTGTCTCCTGCCTGGGAGCAATTTTTCTATAGATCACCCACACGACAGTCTTTTTTCCTTCGAGACAGGGTTTCTCTGTATAGTCTTGGCTGTCCTGGACTTGCTTTGTAGACCAGGCTGGCCTTGAAATGACAGTCTTTTTATTGCCTCTGAGAACCCAACTGAACACACTTGGGGCCTGTTCTATGTCCCATGCTGGCATCTAAACGTGATTTCAAGAAGGGCTGTACAGCCAGGTCTGCATCCCAGGGCCTCAGACGCTAGCCTCAGGCCTCCTTCAGCACTTCCTGTGGACCTCACCTCTCTGCCTGGGCCAGGTTGGGCCTTGTCCTCTCATTGTCTCTCGTGTCTTTGTCCTTCCCATGAAGCCCAGACCCTAAATGCCTGCCTTCCTGTCTCTCTCTCTGCTTTTACCCAGTGTGTCATTATTTCTGCCAGGTAAAACCTCCCTGTCTGAACCAAGAGCTCTTCGCTGGCCACTAAGACCTCTCTCCTAGGGCAACACTTAGCCCTCATCTCCTAGGCTGACAGTTACGGCCTTTCCTGTTCCGCCCTTGCTCTGCCCACACCCCACCCCCAGCTCTGCTGGCCTTTTTTTGTCCATCCTAGCACCTCAGAGCTATTTACAGTCCTTTCAGGATCATGGTCACTAAGCCAGGGAGTCAAGTGCATGAGGCTTGAAATCAGATGCCTATGGGCATGCAAGGAGCTGTCCATGGTGCCAAGTACCTGAGCTGCCAGTGTTAGAAGGCAGGGGCAGGGGAGCTTCTGTGACTTATTGGCCAGACACTCTAGCCACTCAGTAAATTCAGGTTCAGTGAGAGACCCTGTCTCAAAAAGTATAAGGTGGAGGGTCTGGAGAGGTGGGTCAGTGGTTAATAGCACTGGCTATGCTTCCAGAGGGCTAGGTTTGATTTCCAGAACCCACATGGTGGCTAGCAACCATCTCTCACGCTGGTTCCAGGGGATCTGATGCCCTCTTCTGGCCTCCAGCGGCAGTGCACACACATATGCGTACAGAAAACACCCATGCACATAAAAATAAAAACAAATAAATCTTAAGATAAAGTGGAGAGGTCTTGAGGAAGACAGCTGACATCCATCTCTGGCTTCCACACCTGCACACAGAGATGCAAATATTCGCCCATGCATATAACCACGCACACACACACACACACACAAGGAAAGCTAAATCCCATGGCGGCAACTGTTTGCGAAGCTAGTTTCCAAGCCTGCTGCTGAACATCCCATAGCCTGATGAGTCCTCTGCAGGAGGTGTCACCATCAGCCCCATTTTACAGCGAGGGAAACAAAAGCACAGAAAGGTTAGGTCCACATGCTGCCAGGCATTGGAGGCCAACTCCCAGGTCTCTGCCCCACTTTCCACTCAGGATCTCAAAGGTTATTAGTATGAAGATCCTGGGTGTATCCCAAGGGCATTCTGCCCAGATGAGCAGGTCTTAGGCGGCAGAGCAAGCTGGCAGTGCAGGAGCGGTCACTTCAGTGGCAGCCTTCAGCGGGTGAGGCCCTGAGTCCAGCCTCATTGCCCTCTAGACAAGTGCCGAGCTTAAGGCACTCTCACTGGGCCCTCAGGCAGTGGCCCTCCCAGTCCTGACCCCCTCTCCTCACTTGGCTTACGTCTTCCCACTTTTACCATGCTGAGATCACCTCCTAGAGTCCCAGGAGATGACTTGGTGACACAATGTCATCTACAATGTTAATGCTTGAGAACAGTACAATCCAGTTACAAGGCAAGGGGTGGGGAGATTCTCACTTTAAATGCGTTTATAATTTTGCCCCGGGCGGCATTCATAGCTATCTTTGGTCACAGGAGTTGGGCATGCCTGTTAGACCTAGATAAAGCTGCTCTGGGTCTGTTTTGAGCAAGACCCACAGCTGGCCTTAGGAGGTAAGAGTCCCCTCTGCCTGGAAGACACACTGGCTCTTCCTGCTCTTGGCGCTTTGCACATCCTCCCAGCACCCTGCCTGGAGCACCCCCCCCTCCCCCCTCCCCCCCCACCTCCCCCCTCCCCCCCCCCCCCCCGCCACCCCTGCTCACTCACTTCACTGAAAGACCCAGCTTACACGGATTTTTATAAGGAAGTTTAACACCTATTCTCACACTTAAAACTGACCATCCCCTAGTATCACAACAGACTTCTCTTGCGGCCCCACTGCCAAGAGGCTTGGGAAAGATCACACCTTCTTCCTCTTGGAAACCGCAGTTCCACCCAGGACTCAACACGGGGCAGCAGGTACCTCCTGAGTCACTGTGACCCACCAACCCCCTCCCACCCCCACCCCCGACCCCCGTTTCCTGCTCTCACAGCCCAGGACCCTCCACTCGCCACTTCCTTTCCCTGAGTGCCCACTTACGTCTTGAGCAGCCCCCCCCCTTTTTTTTTTTTTTGGCTCCCTGTCTGCCTCAGGGTCTGGCAGCCTCTCTCCAGGCTCGCTTCCCTTTCATTACACTGGCATATTTTCCTATCTGCCTCCCTGGCTGGATTGCAAGTCCTCCGAGGCCTGCACTGTATCTTGTTGATCATCACATTGCTGTGCTACGCGGTACCTATTACATGGTGCATGCTAGTAAATGTTTGCAGAACGGATGAATTAATTAATCACCCTACACACATATCCCTGGTTCCCTGGATGGAAGGACTCGGGAACTGCTGCAAATTATCCAAGACTGTCCATTGTAGCCCCAGAACCCAGCTCAACTTGTCTCAAGCCAGAAGAGGATGTGTCTGTCTGTCTGTCTGTCTGTTTTTAGAATGAATCTGTTGGCTTGAGTAATTCGTAGGTGTTTGTGTGCATTTGTGGAGACTCCTCTTTTCTCATCCATCTTTTTCTTTGTGCTTGTTTCGTTTTTTGAGACCTGGCCTCTCACCAGCCTGCAGCTCATAGATTTTGTTAGGCTAGCTGGCCAGTGGGTGCCAGGGACCTTTGCCTGCCTCTGCCTCACTAGTGCTGGGATACAAACCTCCTCTCTGGCACCTAGCCTTTTTATCTGGGTTCTGGGGCTCAAATGAAGGGCTTCGTGCTTGAATGACAAGCATTATGCCAACTGAGCTGTCCCCCCAGCTCCTTAGCAGGACAGTGTCTCACTATGTGGACCACGCTGGCCTCAAATTCATGGCCCTTTTGCCTTAGCCTCCCAAGTGCTAAGAGTGCAGGAATCTTACCGTGATGGATGAGAAGAGGGGACTTATCAGTTTTGTCACCCAGCAGCCCAAGCTGACTTCAGGAATGGCTAGATTTAATTTATTTTTATTTTATGTCCATTGATGTTTTGCTTGCATATATGTCAGTGTGAGGGTATCAGATTTTGGAGTTACAGACAATTGTGAGCTGCCATGTGGGTGCTGGGAATTGAACCCCAGTCCTTTGGAAGAGAAGTCAGTGCTCTTAACCACGGAGCCATCTCTCCAGCCCTGAACGGCTGGATTTAGAAAGCAATAACATCCGTTGCTGGCTTTCATGCTTTCTTCTCTCTGTAACTACAAAGGTAGTGTGCTTTAAAAGACAACATTCCCATTTTCTAGTTAGGAAAAACTGAGGCCCAGAAAAGCCAAGACTTATTTGTTCAAGGTTATCCAGCAAGTTAGGGTGGGGTTGGCAGTATAGGTCACACCTCTGACCTTATGGGAAAGAGAATAATGACACTTATGCTATAGAAAGCCCCAGGGAGAATCAGCTCCCACTGCCTGTCTCCTCCCAGGCTTCACCCTAGTTTTACCCTGTCCTGTATGAATTCCAAGATTCTTGGGTCACCAACTAGTTTTGTGTCAAGTGCCTCTGATGTCGTAGGCTGGATTTGAAGACTAGCTCCACCATGGGGCAGCTGTAACACTGGCAGATCAGCTATTTTCACCTGGAACATGTCAAACTCTCTGCACTGGTATGATGGGAGGGCTGCAAGGGCCACTGTCCTCAGCTTGCCTAGGACCAGCCCAGTTTTTAAATCATCCTAGAAACCCCTGGTTCCATGTGGGCCCTAGAGATCAAACCCAGGTTGCCAGGCTCAGATGAGTCACCTCTGTCTGTCTGTCTGTCTGTCTGTCTGTCTGTCTGTCTGTCTCTCTCTCTCTCTCTCTCTCACACACACACACACACACTTTTTTTTTCAAGACAGGGTTTCTCTGTGTAGCCTTGGGTGTCCAAGACTCACTTTGTAGCCCAGGCTGGCCTCGAACTCACAGCAACCCACCTGCCTCTGCCTCCCGAGTATGTGTACATATTTTTTAAAAAAATATTTAAAAACAACGTGTTTGCAGCCTGGTATGGTAGAACATTTGCATAGTCCTAGCTCTTAGGAGATAGAGGCACAAAGAACAGGACTTCAAGTCATCCTTAGCCTTGTAGTGAGGCCCAGCCCAGCCCAGGCTACATATCTGAGATACAGGCTAAAAAACCACAACAACTTGTTTTGTTTGGTATTTGAATACTACTGAAATTCAAAACTACTCAAATTAAAGTCTGACCCTCAAATGCCCAAATCCAAGGCACACTCCAACCCATGCCTTGCGCTTTGTTCAAGGAACTCATACGTTCCCAGTCTTCCCAATCTCCAGTCCTGTGTCCTCCTGAAGGCCACGGGGAGGAGGAGGAGGGGCCCTTAGACCAGACCCTCCCACTCTCCTAGAGAGAGGAGCAGTGAAGCAACAAAGCAACGGAGCCAGGCTTTCCTGGGTCTTCTCCTCCCCCAACACATGCAGACTGTCTCAGGCAGCTGCTGTCCATCCTAGGCTCAGTGCAAACCATAGCCTGGAAGGCAGTGTGACCCTGGCTTCTGCAGGTGATGCCCCACACAAGTCCTGATGCCCTATTGCTTTCTCTGTCTCTGCCTCTATCTCTCTGTCTCTCTTCTCTCTCCTCTCTCCTCTCTCCTCTCTCTTCTCTTCTCTTCTCTTCTCTTCTCTTCTCTTCTCTTCTCTCTCTCTCTCTCTCTCTCTCTCTCTCTCTCTCTCTCTCTCTCCAGCTAGGAGCTTCCAAAGGCAGAGCAGATCTCACTACCCGTGCAGAGGAAGGCACATGCCGTGGTAGATACTGAGAAGGCCTTAGGCCTTGAGCAGTACTGTTTAACTAAGGGGACTGAGGACAGCGAGGCACGGAGCCCCGGGTCAGCCTCAAGAGGGACAGAGCCGCTAGGCCTCCGGCTTGTCTCAGGAGATAGCATAGCTCTGCCAGGGTCCCCGACATTCTTTCTACCAGATACACTTCAGCTGCTAAGAAAGAAGTTCAGGGGCTCACCTGTGTCTGTTGCTTAGCAACAGGAGGCTGTCAATGACATTGCTCTTGACACTTTAACTTACCCCTCTGTGGCAAGCGGTGGATAATGAAGGCCTAGGCAGACAGCAAGACAGAATTCAAACCCAGTAGTGAGCAAGCACAGGAGAAAGTGGGGGCCTGAGGCGAACACTTCTGGGGTTTGGCTCTCTGAGTCATGTGGTGACGACTGGGTTTTTAGAAGCTGGTTCAGGAGTCTTGCATATGTTTGCCACCTTAAAAGGACTGGCTGGGCTTGATCCTTACTGACTGATTCACAATTGCTAGCACAATTCTAGAACTTGCCACTAAAAGAACCTCAGTCAAAGCAAAGGCAGTTCCTTCAGCCCACCCCAGTCCACACAGACAGCTTTAAATCGGTTACTCCGTGGGGTCGTCACAGTATGCCTGCGACCAGGGACATATTTGTGAGGGACAGATGAGAAGACAGAAAGGTATTTGTTCCCCATGTTGATTGAGCTGCTCTTCTGAGGCAGGCTCTGCTGTCACCTCTGTGTGTGCTGCAGTGTGCAAGGCAGACAGTTTCAGCCTTCGGAATGCCACATTCTGATCAAGGGAAGAGATGACCTGTTAATAAATACACACAGCCACACTTACCAGGGCCCAGCATATGCATATTCACATGTGTACACCTGCATGCATGTGTGGAGGCCTGAAGTCAGATTTCCCGTGTCTTACTCTGTTACCCTACACTTTTGTTTTTTTGATGCAGGGTCTCTCATTTGAACACAGAGATCCGTTAATCTAGCCAGCCAGCTTGCTCCAGGGGTCCCCTATCTCTGCCTATCGAGTCCTGGGATTACAGGTGACCTCCATACACCTGTGTAGTATGTTTTTTTTACATGAGCTCTGCATATCTGAATTCTGGTCCTCACAGCAGCAATGCAAACACCTTATCCATCGAGTTATCCCCCCGGTCCCCAAATTTTATTTTTAATTTTTATCTTTTGTGTATTTGAGATAGAGTTTCTCTGTGTAACAGAGCCCCGACTGTCCTGGAACGCACTCTGTAGATTAGACTGGCCTCAAACTCCCAGAGATCTGCCCACTCCTGCTTTCCAAGTGCTGGGATTAAAGGTGTGCGCCACCATGCCGGGCTCCAAATTTTATTTTTACCTCTCCTCCAGTTTAGCAGAGGTGACAGGCCATTGCTTTGTGATGTGCAGTCACGGGTCAGTGAAGGCGTGAGTTCCGCAGGCTGAGTGTTAATGCACTTGTGACATGAGACGCTTGTCATTACTGTGGGTTTATGGGAGTGGAGGCAGCACCTGAAGCTGAAGGAACATCTGTGGATCACAAAAGAGAAGATACCAAGGCCCTGAGAGGAAACCAAAGCAGGGACAGAAGCCAGAGACCCATAGGAGAAAAAGAAGTCGGGTACCCAGAGATGGCTGCTTGTGAAAGACCTATGCTCTGGTCAGGACAACAGGCAGTGATGGGGAGATGGAACTGCCTTTTCGGGAGGTCAGTGCAGTTGTGGCAGCATCACCAAGGAAGAAAACGGGAAGATACCAAGGTAGAGGGGCGGCAGATAAGAGTCACATGGCCCAGAGGCAAGAACTCTGCTACTATAGACTCTGTGGAAATAAAAGTGTCAAGTTTCCCAGATAAAATGATGGGTTAAATTTGGATTTCAGATAAAGAATAACAAAAATTTTACTGGTTTTATATGTGTGTGTGTGTGTGTGTGTGTGCATCCCCCAGGACACACTTACAATAAAATCGGTATATTGTTTACCTGACACTCAAATTTAACTGAGCATCCCCGATTCTCTCTGGCAACCCATCCTGGGAAGTCTCCCAGAGGCTTGGAGTTGCATTTTAAGTGTGGAGCCCAGAATGAAGGGTGTGATGGGGGGGGGCAGGGGCGGGCACTGGCAGTCCTATGGAGAGATGAAGGATAACGGGAACTTGGGCCTTGCAGCAGCATCATTGGTGATTTTTGACCAAGGCTGTTGTGTAGGGACGATGCAGGATTGAGGCTGAGGTGAGCTCAAGTGAGAAGGGAGGGTGTTTTCTTCTCTCCTTTTCCTCTTCCTCCTCCTTCTGTCTCCCTTCCTCTCTCTTCCCTTGCCTTCTTTGAAGGTGTTACAGATGCCGAAGAAGAATAAGGAAATAAGAAGGCCAAGGCTGCGGCAGCACAGCTGGGAGCCAGCAGCAGCAGGGCCCAGGAGGCAATGGCTGAGCAAGGGAGCTGAGCAAGCTGGTGCATGTATGGGGTCATAGAAGCTGCTTTGCCAATCTTGAAGTGAGCTTGATTGGAACTGGGGGAGAGGAAGGAAAGATGGCAGGGAGGGAGGGAGGGGGGAGGGAGAAGAATAGACAGCAGTGAAGAGGAGTAGAATGGAGCTGCTGAGATGAAGCCTGTCAGCAGAACGTGGAGAAGCAAGTGACACGAAGACACATAGAAAACAATGCTCTTTATCTGAAAAAACTACAGTCGAGCATATGCATGGGGGGAGAGGCGTACACATGTTCCTGAAAATGCAAAGAAGCCACTGCTACTTGGATCAGCCCTGGGGATGTGCAGGAAGCCTGGCACCTCCAAAGTCGCAGGCAGGTTCTGCCGCTTACGGATTTGCACGTGCTCAGCTGTGCACGCAATGTGCTTAGGATGGTGTGGGGGGCTCTTAGCGGCCTGGAGGGCAGGGCAGTGGTACGGGGAGATTGCTAAACTTGTGCTGTTTGTTTTGAAGCAGTGTCTCCCTGCGGAGCCCAGACTGACCTCAAACCTCAGGCTTTTAGTTCTTTCTGCCTCAGTTCTCTCACTGTCGGGGTGCTAGGCATGTGCAGCTAAGCCAGGCTCAGTCTTGGGTTTATATCATGGCTTGCTAGTGGTGTGACTTTAGGCTTTCAGGCAAAGGACTTCCTCTCTAGATTTGTGAATGGGCAAACCCTCATGTCAGGGTCTCTCGCCTTCCCTCACTTCTGTTCTCACATTCGTCCTTTTGGCCCTCCTCTTTCATCCTTTTTTCCTCCTTCCTCTCTTTATTTCTTTCCTTCCTTCCTTCCTCACTCCTCCTTTTTCCTTTCTCCATTTCTTCCTATAACTATTTGCTGGATCTCTTCTACGTAGAAAACTACATTCAACTTATTAGGCCTGAACTCCCTTGCTGGACTTGAAGTCTTGAGAGAGAAAGAGATAGGCATGAATCAACCCAATTAACTCGGCTTCAAACAACGATAGGAGCTATAAAGGAAATGAGCACGCTTCAGCGAGAGAGTGATGGGAGACTCGGATGGAGTTGTCAGGGAGAGCGTCTCCATAGAGACCGGGGGGGAAGATTGACGGCCAGCATAAATAAAGGGCCTGAGGTGGGGAAGCATTCGTGGGGCTTGCTGCACTGGGGCAATGGAGTAGAGGATGAGGTTGGGGAGACAGCGGTCACAGGAGTACTGGCAGGACAGCGTGCTTCCAAATGTGCGACATGGTCCCCATTGCTGGTTGCCTTTACCCATGCAGGGAGAGGAGGAATTGGTGGGATTCACGGGGTCAGAACCAAGGGAATGAGTGGGCAACCGAAAGAGGGCCAAAGAGCCTCAAGGCCTCTCTGGCAAGCTGGACCTCTTTCTAGTTCAAGGTCTTGCTATTCCTCAGATCCTGACTAGGGTTGGCATTGGCCGACCATGTGACTTTCTCGAGTGATGGCACCATAGTATAGGTGTGGTCAGCAGGGGCTGGGAAGGGCTTGCATGGTGCTAGCCTTGGTCTTCAGTCCAGTCTTGGGCAGTTTCTAGCCAGGTCTGTAAAGGAGGAGAAGGAAAAGGAGGAGGAGGAGGAGGAGTAAGAGGAGGAGGAGGAGGGACCAAGCCAACCTTCCAACGCTTGTCTAGTTCTGGTTGTCCCAGCTGTTCTGTATGTAGCACCTGAGGCCTTGTCACATGTCACCAGGACTCTGAGACTTGTTTGCTTTCACTCCAGTTTGGGAAAAGGGAAGAAAACAGTGAAGCCAGGATTCTATCTTATTTCTCTGGAGGCCTCATCACAAGCTCCAGGCAAGCCCTTCCCCATAGGGGCCTGAGCTTTTTGTTTTTTGTCTTTTTTGGTTTTTTGCAGGTTCAGCTTTTTATTGAGCAGGTTAACAAGAGGTTTAGTCAAAAAGACCAAAGCCTATGTCATCATCAGACTCCTCAGATTCTTTCTTCTTTGCTTCCACCTTCTTCTCCTCAGCTGGGGCAGCAGCGGTGGCTGGCGCAGGACCTCCTGCTGCTGCAGCTCCGGCTGCTGGAGCTGGCCCATCAGCCCCTACACTGCAGATGAGGCTCCCACTGTTCACATTGGCCTTTGCGAACAAGCCAGGCCAGAAAGGCTCAACGTTGACACCGGCTGCTTTAATAAGGGCATTGATCTTATCCTCCGTGACCATCACCTCGTCGTCGTGAAGAATGAGGGCAGAGTAGATTCAGGCGAGCTCGGAGACAGAGGCCATGTTGTGAACTGCCGGCACGGTGCTAGTCACCCCGATGAAGTGAGAGCCTCACCCCAACGCGGCCTTAGCTTCCTCGGAAGAACCGAGCACCTTGACGGCAGCTGAGGGAAAAAAAAACCTGGGTTTTGTTTTTGTTTTTTCCATCTATTTATCAGAATTTGATCACTCACACCTTCCTCATGAGGTCTGTCAGCTGAGTCGGTCCCATTACAATGGTTACTCATATCATCGCTAGCAAAAGCAACTTAAGAAAGGACAGAATTTGTGTTTTAGCTTGCCTTCTCCTTTTTATCCAGTTCAGGATCCTAGCTTATAGAATGGCGCCACCCATAGGGTCTTCCTACCTGTGGTGGTTTGTTTGGACTGTTAGAGTGACATAATTTAGAATCACCTGGGAAGACAGACTCCATGAGGACTTTCCTAGGTCAGTTGGTCTGTGGGCGTTGTTAACCGAGGTGGGAAAACCCACCCACTGTGGGTAGCACCATCCCCTACGAAGAGAATTATAAAGAGGAATGGCGAGAGCAAGATGAGCAATAGCACGTTTGCATTCATCCTCTCTCTTTGCTCTTGACTGAGGATGTGACCAGCGGCTTCAAGTTCCTGTCCCCTGGGCATCCCCACAACGATGGACTGTAACCTGGAATTATAAACCGAATAAGCCCTTTCTCCCTTAAGTTGTCATAGCAACTGGGAAGGACACTAAGGCTCCGCCTCAACTAAGCTAATTTAGAAAATCCCTCACAGGCGTGCCCAGAGGCTAATCGCCACTAAACAGTCCCTCCTCCCTGAGTGTGATCAGAGAGGTTCCTTTCCTAGGTGGCCCTAGGTTCTGCCAAGCTACCTGTGTTAACACTCACAGGACCATGCTCCCCTCTTGCTTAAACCCCCAGCAGAAAAGTCAAAACTCCCTAGTCTGGCAAACAAGGTCGGAGAGGCACTGCTCTGCCCTCCTCTGGTGCTGGGTTCCTACCCCCCACTCTGAAGTCTCCAGTCCCCTTGTCACACTCGGCCTATTCCTGCCTCCCGCCCTTTGTGCCTGCTGTCCCGGATGTCCACAGTGCCAACCCCTCCGCCTCTCTGCTTCATGAGTGTTTACCTGCATGCTTGGTTTCTAAGGAACACCCATTGAGCTCTTACTGTATACCAGGCAACATGTTGTGCCTCATGCATGTTTGTTCTAATTTACTCTTCCTCCTCCTCCAACAACAACACTAAGCCGTGCCACCATTATCATCTCCGCTTGGAATGCTCGTAAACTTGGGCTCAGAGAAACAAGTCTGCTGGGCCAAGGCTGCACAGGCAGGCGCACAGTAGGGCAGGCATCTGGGCAATATATTTGAATGTAGGTCTACCTGTTTCCAGAGCCCCTAGTCACCTCTTTGTGTCTCTTCCACTTGCAGAATTCCTACTTCTGTGCAGGAATTCTATTCACTCAACCCCCAGACACTACACCACCCTGTGCCTGGAATGTCACTTCCTTGGTCTTCCCCTCACGCCAGCTGTGGGATCTTTGCTGATCTCATTTTTTGCAAAGGAGAGCCAAAGAGGCTCAGAGAACAAAGAGGCTATTGCTCGGTTCTGCAGGCATCAAATGGCGAAGCCACCTGGATCCCCAGATGTAGGCTGGCCCTCATGGCTACACTGCCACTGAGTTTCCTAGAAGCTTCAGAGTCCATCCAGAATGCTGACTGGCTGAGTTCCAGGGACTTGCGGCTCTGGCCTGTCTACCAGCACCCTGCTATTCACAGGGTTTGGGTAGAAGTTAGGCTCTAGCAATCACCCCCTCCTGCTTACGGGGGGAGGTGCCCCCCCTCCTTGGGGGCTCAGAACACAAATAAACAGAAAGCCAAATGACTTTCACTCCGTCCCTTCCAACTCAGTGATTTTGGAGGAGAATAAATACTGAAGCCACTGGCAGGAATAGAAATTAATCCAGAACTGGCCTAACTGCATGGGGATGCTTTTTTAAAAAGGGAAAAAAAACTTCTCAATTTAAAATCTCAACACAAATAGACTCTTCTGAGGTCAAATGAAAGAGAAATGTGTTAGGAAGGCAAGAAGCTGTCGGGGGCCAGAGCCCCCCTCTTCTATCTCACCTTCCTCTCTTCTCCCCCTCTCTCTCCCTCCCCCTCTCTCTCCCTCCCCCTCCTCCATTTCTCTCTCACCCGCTCCTTCCCCTTCTCCCTCTCCCATTTCCTCTGCTTCCTCACCTTAGCATCTTCCTCCCTCTGCTCTTTGCCTTCATTCAGCCCACCTGTGTGTTTACAGCCACCAGTCTCTCACTGTACTAACGTGTGTGTGTGTGTGTGTGTGTGTGTGTGTGTGTGTGCATGCGCACGTACGCGCATAGTAGATACATGTGTTTACGTTTGCATGTGTATGGGCATGCCTACATGTGCAGCTGCATTGTACATTAAGGCAGGGTGGCTCACTTGAACCCAGAGCGCACCAATACAGCTCATCCAGGTAGCCAGCTTGCTCCAGGGATCCTCTGTCTGTGCCTCTGGTAAACTGGGATTACAGGCACATCTAACATGTATGTAGCTGCCGGGGATCTGAGCTCTGGTCCTCACCCCTGGGTGGCAAGCACTTTAAACCAGCAAGCCATCTCTCCAGCCCTCACTTTCAGTTCAGTGGCAGAAATTCTACCTCAGGAGAGTAGCTGCCTTTGGCCAAGTTGTTTCTCCACTTTGTGCCTCTTTTCCAGCTGTCGTGGTTGGATGTTGGCTTTCTGTAGGTCGAGGAGTACTGAGCTTAGCAAGACAGTCCTCTGTAGAGGAAACAGCTTCAAGCTCATGATGGGCTTAGGCCTGGAGGGCGGGCAAAGGCCCTGAGTGAGCATCCTTTGGCTATGGAGAAATCCAAGTGGGTGAACATAGGTACCATGTGACCTTGGCGTGTGTGTGGGGCAGATGCACTTGTATCTGTAAGTGTGTATGCCTACATGCCCACATGTGGATGACAGAGGAGGCTGTCGGACGTCTGCTGTCATCACTTTACATCTTAGTTTTTTCCACTTATGTGAATATGTGTATATCTGTGTATGAGCACATATGTACCATGGTATGCACACTGAAGTCAGAGGACTTGGTTTCCTCTTTCTACCATGTGGGTCTCAGGGCTTGAACTCAGGCCATCAGGTAAGTGCCTTTACCTGCTGAGCCATCTCTCTGGTCTTTCAGCTTAGTTTTTTGGGATAATGCCTCTCACTGAGCCTGGAGCAGGTTGTTTTGGCTAGACTGGTCAGCTGGCCAGAGAGTTTCTGGACCTGCCTGTTCCTGCTGTCTGGTGCTGGGGTTATATGTTTGCATGACCACAGTCAGCTCTTTACTTGGGTGTTGGGCATTCAGACTCAAGTCCTCTTGCTTTCACTTAAGTACTCTTACCCGCTGAGGCTTCTCCCTCACCCACACCTTGGCCACTCTACCTCAGCTTGCAGCTGACCTGAGATGAAACTAATGTGAAACCAAGGAGAAGCCAAGAGGTGTGTAAGTCCTGGCGGGTGGGAAGGCCTTCAAAGGTCAGGTTAGAGCTCTAGAGGGGTGAGAAAGAGCCACATGCTGAGTCTAAATGAGGGAATTGTGACTGGCAGAGGGAAGTGGTCTCCCTGGCAACCATGGGGGAGCTGAACCCTGGGAGGGACCCGACTGGAAGGGAAGCCTGAGGCATGCTCTTCTTAGGGAAGGGGACACATCTCTCTTTGTCATCATTGTCTCCCCAGGGCACAACATGAAATCTGGGTCCATAAATACAGTTGCAAGGCTGCCTTAATGAGTGAGTACACCTGTTCCTGGAGCCTCTCAAAACAGCTTGGACACCATCTCCCCGGAGTCCAGAGGCCTCTCCTGCAGCACATACTTGGCAACCCCTGGCTAAAGATGGAGTGTCTGAGCCTTCCAGCTGCAGGCACTGCCGTGGCCATCCATACCTCTCTTACAGATCAAGGGATTCATGAAAGGTAGATCTACCCATTTCAGGGTAGACCAGGAACGGGACATGCCTTAGGGTTTTTATTGCTGTAAAGAGACACCACGACCAAGGCAACACTTATAAATAAAGGACAACATTTCATTGGGGCTGGCTTACAATTCAGAGGTTTATTCCGTTATCATCGTGGTGGGAAGCATGGCAGCGTGCAGGCAGACATGGTGCTGGAGGAGCCACAAGTTCTATACATCGCGACCCAAAGACAGTCAAGAGGAGATGTCGTCAGCAGGAAGCAGCAGGAGGCTCTCTGGTTCCACGCTGGGTGGAGTTTGAGGTAGGAAACCTCAAAGCCCATACTCACAGTGACACTCTTCCTGTTACAAGGCCACTCTCACTCCAACAAGGCCACACCTCCTAGTAGTGTCACTCCCTGTGTGCCAGGCATTCAAATACATGAATCTATGGGGACCAAACCTATGCAAACCACCACAGGACAGCACTTTGCCAAGTCATTCAGGCATCTCTGTCCAGCCAGCTTCAAACATTCTATTGCCTGGAGATAAGGGGCAGACTGAGAGTGCCATCTGGCTCCCAGGGGCACTATGCCAGGTCACTGAGCCTGGAAGAGATTACCTTCGGACAGCAGAGCACGGCTCTGGGAGGCACAAGCCCCATACTCTGCCCTCGAGCCATAGCAAAGCCCAGTAGGAAATCACCCCGAGCCTTCTAGGCAGAAGAACCTCTCTAGCTACATTGGAGAAGACAGCTGTGGGGATGGAGAGCATTGTGCAGGGCACTGGTCAGACTGCACGCTTAAAGAGGGGCTGGGGCTAGGACCAGGAAACAGGGCTGTGATGAAGGCTCAGGCCTCAGGCAGTCTCGTGGATGCTTTTGAGCCTGGGCTAGCAGGATTGCTGGGGGAAGTGGGGATGGGGGTTACACTGCCTCAGTAATCAGGAGCAGAATGCAGGCGGTCCCCAGAAGAGCTGTTACCACGAGCGAAAGCTGCATTCTTCAGCAGAGGTAGCTCCCTTGGGCACTGGCAAGCTGATGGCTCCTCTTGCCAGGGACACCCCTGATAGCTGGTGAAGCAAATCCTTTATCTCTTAAGGGAGAGCTGGGTGTGCGGTGGGGCATCCACTCCAGCACGTTTCTCCCATTAACACTAATCCTTCTTGCACTCCTACAGATACACAGTATCATCCGGTTTCAAAAATGAAGAAAGCAGAGTTTTGGAAAGAGTATCAACCTTCCCCTGCCACACAACTAGTAACAGATGTGCTGTGGAGATGGTTTGAACTTGGACCCTTTTGGCTTTTCCTCCCCTCCCATTACAAGCGCATCTCCCGGACTTTGCCTCCTTCACCCTCTCCTCCCACAGCCCACCCATTTACTCTCAAGATTTTGGCAAACAGCTTCCTTCTCCATGAGGCTCATTTCTATGTCGTGTTTTCTTTTTTTTTCTTTTTTTTTTTTTTGAGGCTGAGTATTTTTTTTTTCAGACAGGGTCTTGCTTTGGAACCCATGATGACTTAGAACTTGTGACCCTTTGAAATCCACCTCCAAAATTCTGGGACTACAGATGTGTGCCAACATGACATCCAGCTGTGTCTGAGATTCCTAACCGGGAGCCTAGGAATCCCAATAAATAGTATGCTAATTTTCATACTAAAACACACCTTTTCTTTTCTTTCTTTTTTCTTTTTGGTCATTTTTTTTTTTGGAGATAGGGTTTCTCTGCGTAGCCTTGGCTGTCCTGAACTCACTTTGTAGTCCAGGCTGGTCTTGAACTCACAGTGATCCACCTGCCTCTGCCTCCCGAGTGCTGGGATTAAAGGGGTGAACCACTATGCCCAGCGTTTTTTTTTTCTTTTTGAAGATAGTTTTTTTTTTCTTCTTCCCCCGTGTAGCCCTGGCTGTCCTGAAACTAGCTCTATAGACCAGGTTGGCTTCAAATTTATAGAGATCTATCTGCTTTTGCCTTTCAAGTGCTGGGATTAAAGGCGTGTACCACCATTGCTGGGCTCACAGTTTAGAGTTTTAAAGGTATTGTTTTAATTTGTTTTTCAGGTATAACATCCATATATATATTCTGTCTGTAAGATATATATATATACACACCCATATAAACATATATACGTGTGTGTGTGTGTGTGTGTGTGTGTGTGTGTGTGTGTATTGAAAGGCTTCTGAAACCCAAAAGAGGTTGACTTTCCAGCACAGGTGGCCAAAGGTCCTTTTGGGCAAACATTTGGAACGTGTTTCTCTGCCCTTGAGAAATGAAGGCAGCCAAGGCAAGTCAGCGCCACGGACAGGACTCAGGCTGCCGGGCTTCCCACAAGTCTGGCCAACTTCAGTGGTGACCTAGGGTCAGGTGCTGGAGGATTCCTGCTGCCCCGCATCAGTGGGGCGGCAAGTCAGAATGGTTCAGTCGACACAGATGGCTTCCCTTCCTCTTTTCCTTTCCTTTCCTTTTTTTTTTTTTTTAAATAAAAGAGCCCAAATGTTGCAATTGTCCTCACAGTGACATTTCCCCCATTCTGAGGGCCACCCGTCCCTCCCCACCATAACAGTGACGAAGAGGGTATCAAGCCGGGCAGTGGAGTACCCTGGTGACAGATTAGCGCTGCCAACCACCGACACAAAACCATTTGGTGTGGGGAAATGATAGATGCTAACACTCATTTTAAACACAGGCAACTGAATTCCTGCAGACAGGCGCCACGGCTGGAATTTAGGGCACAGCTGGTAGGTTCAGATAAGGTGCGGAAGCAGTCCGGCACAGCGCTGCGTTACTTAATAATGAAAATGTGGTGATGGATACCACTGTCTCGAGGATATAACCTCCCCATTTGGAGGTTTTCAGCTCCCAAATCATCCATCCCTCCACCACCCCCTTCTTCATTTTTTTTTCTGGAAAGGAATGAGGGGTGGGTGGATAAAGGCCAGGAGTGAAGGCATCAAGAAGCTCACAATCCTACAGAATTTAAGGAAAAGTCCAAAGAACTCTGTTTGAAAGAATGCAGCTCCGTAAGCTCACTCAAGACAGCGAGTTTGACATTAGAAAAATGGACTAAGTGAGCCTCTGTTTTAACGGTCAAGGGTACCACTTCTATCCTCGTTTCTATGACATCACAAAGAACCAATTAGAGTTTTCCACATAAAACTTCACCTTCCACCTGGCAGAGTGCCTGTTTTTTTTTAAAAGAGACTGAGGTTGTTTGTCTCCAACTCTTCAAACTCTACCCATCAAAGAATGTTATTATTCACTCAGAAGATATTTTCTGAGCATCTACTATGTGCCTTGAAGTGACACTGGAAAGAGATGCTCTTAGGCACCTCATAGTCTAATATGGGTAGACAGATGCTCATCAGTGCATCAGTGTCTCCAATGATAACTCTCAGAAGAAAAGGAGCTCATTTCTGAAACGGTGTGTGGCAGGGGGAGGCAGATCAGCCTGGGGAGTGTCTTAGCTACTTATCTGTTGCTGTGACAAAACCTCACGACAAAGGCAACTTATTTTAAAAAGCATTGAACTGGGCTTATGACTTCAGATGGTGAGTCTATGACCCAGCAAAGGCACAGTGGCTGAGAGCCCGAATCTCAAAGTAGAGAGCACACTGGGAATGTTAGTCTTTCAAAACCTCAAAGCCATCCCCAGCGACACACCTCCTCCAATAAGGCCACGCCTCCTTATCATTCCCAAACAGTTCCACCAACTGGGGAACAGGCGTTGAAACCTATGAGCACCACCATGGAGGGTTTAGGGGGGTTCCTGAAGGGAGACACTCTTCAGTGAACACATGAATGGTGCCACCACTTACCCAAGGACTTGCAGTTGATAAGGGTGTGTGTGGCCGTTTTCCTATGTCTTTCTTTCCTTTTTTGTTTTTGTCCTTTGTCTTATTTATTTATTTTAATTTAATTTAATTTTATTTTATTTTATTTTTTGTTTTTCGAGACAAAGTTTCTCTGTGTAGCCTTGGCTGTCCTAGACTCACTTTGTAGACCAGGCTGGCCTTGAACTCATGGCAATCCACCTGCCTTTGCCTCCCGAGTGCTGGGTGTCCTTTGTCTTTTGTTTGGTATTTTCAAGATAGGATTTCTCTTTGTAGCCCTGGCTGCCCTAGAACTTGTTCTGTAGACCAGACTGGTCTCAAATTCAGAGCTCCATCTGCCTCTGTACCAACACTGGTCAGCTTACTTTTTTTCTTTTTAAAAAGGGGCTTTATTTTTTACTTTTATTTGTGTACAGGTGAGTGCCTGAGAAAACCAAAAGAGGTCATCAGATCACCTGGAACTAGATTTCCAGGCAGTTGTGACCTATTCATTCATAATAAGAGGTGGGAATTGAACCTGGGTCCTCTGCAAGAGCAGCAAGGGCTCTTAACCACTAAGCTGTCTCTCCACCCCCACCTCTTCTTAAAGTTCTATTACCCAGGGCTATTGTCAGCCATTTACACTTGAGTATGAATGAAATTTAATCTTTTTTTTTTTTTGAAAAAAGAATTTTTAAGGGGAATGGTTTAGGGGCAATGAAGGCTTTGCTTAAAAAAAAAAGTATAAAATGGAGGTAAGAGTTGTGACCAAAAAAAGGAGGGCAAAGCTTAGACCCAAACTCACTCTTTTTGCATCATATATGTGTATGTATATCATATATGTACATATACAGATAGCAACAAGATGTAATATATATAATATATAAGGTATAATATACATATTCTCTCTCTCTCTCTCTCTCTCTCTCTCTCTCTCTCTCTCTCTCTCTCTCTCTCTCATCTTTTGGGAAGAAGCTTGGCCTAGAGCTACTTACATCCAGGGTCTGCCTTTCTTACATCCAGAGGTGGCATTACCTACTCAACACCGTGTAAAACCCTACAGCCTATGCCCCCTCCCATCACCACTGAAATCCTGGCTGTGAGCATATTAAAACCTGGAGTCCTTGGAAAGCCAGTCTGGCTCTCTCCTGACCTTGCACCCACTCCATTCTGTCTAGACGCAGGTTGGAGACTGGCCCACCTCCTTGGGGCTCCCTCCAGCCTGGCTCTTGCCAGAGTCCCTCCCCTTTCACTGTTAACCAGGCAAAGCTATGAAGTGTAAGTGCTGATATGGAGGCCACCTGCGAGTCTGGGGCCCAGGCTGGGCCTGGAAATTGGGACAGAGAGGACCCTGCAAGAGGCCCTCAGTCCCTGTGACCCCTTCGGTGCTGCCGAAGTGGCTCCTGCTGCCCAGATTGCAGCCTGCTGCTGTCAGGCACGCGCCAAGGTCAAGGCTGTTCCTCTGCTCCAGACTCTGCAATAATGGCTTGTAATGTGCTGTAAACAGGTGACGCTTGCCTCGAAGATGCTGTTGCCACCAGGACAAGAACAGATCCATTCTCTTTAACCCTCTCCTGGCTTACGATTGTATCCGAGCTCTGCCAGCTCAGGGGGGGGGGCCTACTCAAAAGCCTCTGTTCCGGCACCTCATCCACCTAAATCACAGGGCAATGGGGAGGACGTTATTATGTATACATTATAGATGGAAAAACTGGGTGCAGAGAAGAAGAGACTTTAGCTCCCCAAGATATTGGCACAGCTAGAACGGTTGGCCTAGACTTCTGTGACCTTGAGACCTTGTGATCCAAGACGTGAACCTCTGCTTCACAGGGCAAGTTGGGGGAGGGGAGGACAATTTGCAAGCAAGTGATGCTGGAGTCTGGAGGTTTAGAGGGAAAACCTCTTTGCCTTTTACTTGCTGTGTGACTTTAGACCCATTAATTAACCTCTCTGAGTTGCAACACCCTCATTTCTAACACGAAGATAAGATTTCTAGACAGGACTGTGTTGATTGAAGGTCATTAGGTATATGCATTTCTTGGAACAGAGATTTTGGTAAACGCTTCCCCGACCCCTCTCTGCTTTTTGTGTAAAACAGATAGACCAGGCTTCTAAGGGACATGATCTGAACACTGGAGCGGCCGGATGGAAAGCAATAACCCTAGTCCTAAACCCAGCCCTACTGTTGAGGACAAGAATGCTATATGCTGTCTGTAAGGTCACCCCAGGGCCAGGCAGGCTGGGGCTCCCTCCCTCTGCCCAAGCCCTGGGCAGCAAGGCAGGGGCAGAGACATTGAGGCCATAAATAAGTCCAACAAGGAGTCATAATTCTGCCCGCACCACCCATGTGGCCGTTCCCGTCACGCTGCTACCTTTAGTGCGCGGCCACCGTCACGCCAGGGTACAGGAAGGCAGCCAGTTCCTCTGCAGTGCTTCTGAGCCAGTCAGAGGCCAGGCAGGGGTGTGTGACTGAGGTTTGGGGAGTGGTGGCTGGGCATCAAGTGTCATCTGTTAGCTCCTTGTCCTTGGTCCCCACATGCGGGCTTGCCCCCAGTAACTAGAAAGGAGAAACCTTACTGCATATAAGACCCAGCTGTGCGGTCACCTTCAACCCAATCATCTTTGAGGTTCTAGAAACCAAACTCAGAGCCTTATATCTGTTAAACAAGTGTTCTAGCTATACCCCAGCCTTCTTTATTCTTTATTTTAAGACAAGGTCTCACTAATTTGTCTCGGCTGACCTTGAACTCACTCTGTAGCCCACGAAGGTCTTGAACTTTTAATCCTCCTGCCTCAGCCTTATCCATTCATGTATTCTTGCTTCTTGTCTGCCCTGACAGCACTTCCCTTGGCTGGACTCCCAGAGCAGTCACTGGACTCTCAGAGTAGTTGCTCAGGCCTCCTGCTCCATTCTGAGTTTGGGCCTGGCTCTTAGCAGGCCCCTAGTGGACTGTGAGGTGGATTTAGTCACTCAGCAAGTCTGTTATTCTAAACATCACCTCAAACATATGGACACCGATAAACGACCCACCTGTCCCCAGCTCTGACTGAGTCAGTGGACTGTAAAAGGTGTCCCTAGAGAGGGTCTTCAGCCAGTAACACCTTGGAGAAGCCAAAATGACTCACCTAGATGTCCAGGCCAACTGTCTTTCAAGCTTAAGAGAATTCCCTGAGCCTTGGTACCCCCACTTTCTCTGTAAAGTGGGTGCTAAGAGAGGCAGTGAGGAATGAGAGAGTTCCTCTAAGCCATCTGCAGTGCGGCATGGAGGTGAGGCTGACGTGAGACTCTAACCCTGCAACCACCACACAGCTCCGAGGGAAACATGGCTTCCTTGAGGGAGGGGCATGGATTCCTTTGTGCAGGACAGTTGCAGGACATGCAGGGGTGACCCTGAGGACCTCTGGCTGCACAGACTCTGAGTGCCATGAGCTGCAGTGAGAAAGAGTCCTGAACACATTCATGTACATATGTTTGTGTGCATGCATGTGCCTGTGTGTATCTGTGCGTTTGTGCACGTGTGTGTGTGCGTGTGAGTGCATACTTGTGTGTACGTGTGTGCGCATCTGTACACATGCTTACACGTGTCCATGTGCTGGGATGAGAGCAAGAAGAGGTCAGCTTAAAGTGACTGATATTCAGCAAGGTGGATGCTGAAGCTGGGACAGTGTCGTAGGCAGTAGGAGACTATGGTCATTTTGTCACACAACCCTGCTGTGGATTAGGCAGTGCCACCTGCCCTGATGTTGAACTGAAGGCCCCGAGGACACTGAGGAAATGGGAGGGAGGCAATTCTGGGCCTCACCTGCTCCTTTTGAAGTATTCCTTACTTCAGACACCCAGGCATTTGCCAGCATCTATCTGCTATTGATGAAGTCCTGGCCAGGCCTTCTGTCCTGCTGGGCACACACTTTCATCTGAGAATGGCTGGGGAGAGACAGAGAGGCCAGGAATCCTGCTCTGAGGTATGTCTGCTGCACACAGTGGGCACACTCCTCTCCCACAGCCAGGAGACTCCATGAGGAACCTCCAGGGAAGCCTGGCAGGCAGTGGGCATTCATGCTCTCTCCTCAGCTGTCCCCTAGTGTGCCGAGAGGGAGGATCTGCGTTCAACTCCCTCTTCTGTGATATCTAGCCTAGAAGAGCCTTGTCTTAGGCACAGGACTTTAAAGCTTACCCAGCACTTCCCCCATGACCTCACACAATCAGAGGAGCTGTGAACACGTTGTGCAAAGACACATATACATGCACGCACTCCATGGCACATGTATGGAGATCATGGGACAGATTTCAGAAGTTGGATTCTCTTGTTCCACCCTGTGGGCTCTGGGCCTTAAACCCGATTCCTCAGGCTCAGCATCAGCATCAGCACTGGTACCAGCACCAGCACCAGCACCAGCACCAGCACCAGCACCAGTAACAGCACCAGTACCAGCACCAGTAACAGCACCAGTACCAGCACCAGTAACAGCACCAGCACCAGCACCAGCACCAGCATCAGCACCAGCATCAGCATCAAAACCGGCATCAGCATCAGCACCAGCATCAGGCCCTTCACCAATCCAGAGAATAATATGAACGTGACTGACACACAGTTGGTGTGCAGTGTGTTTTTTCTAGCTAAAGTCACCAGGGTTCAGCTTTTGTTATCCACAAGCCAAGAGGCAGCACTAGGCAAATCCTTAGGGGAGGGCAAAGCCCTCAGCTCCCATGAGCATGGCTGAGTTTAGAGTGGGCCAAGAGACCTTAAGCCATCCGGGCCAACTCTCAGCTTCATGCCTGCCTGGGTGAGCACTCTGAGAAAGGAGAGGTCATCTGGGAGCTGCCTACAGGAGAAAACCCCCCATGAGAGCTAGAGATGGAAACTTCGAGAGGGTGCCAGGGCACTACTGACAAGTCCCAGGGCCACAGCCAGGAAGCTGGGATCCAGATACAGTCCGAATCAAAAAGGGAAAGAAGAGAAGAGACAAGGCAAGAAATGGGGGTTTGGGGAGAGGGGAGTCACTGCAAACAGTGTGAGACCTCTGGCAAAGCTGAGGGAATGTACTCCAACCCATATATTCAAACCCTACCGTAAAAGTGAAGAGACTGGGAGGCAAGGCCTTTGCAGATAACTGGGTACCTGGGTGGAGCCCGGTGCATGGGTCTATGCTCTCATATATGGGGAAGAAGCTATCTTGCTCTTTCAGCCATATAAGAATGCAGCCCCAAGTTGGCAGGATGCAACCTTCAAGGGCATCCTCACCTTCCAGCCTCAAAACTGTGAGAAGTAGTTTGATTGTGTCCTGTCTGGGACTTTGGCATCGCAGTCCCAGGAGACTACGTAGTCTCCTGTTGGGCCCCTGTGCAGCCTCTGGTGGTATTGTTAAGGGGAAGGGGACCAGGGGGCATGGGTTCCAATCCAGTGCTGCCTTTCTTGCTTTGTGGCTTTGGGCCCCATCACTTTGTCTTTTTGACAGTTTTCTCATTTAGAAAATAGTGATATTGGTATAAAGCCATTGTGGTGTTGGAATGGGATGTCCCCACAGTCTCTGGCATTTGAATACTTGGTCCCTAGTTGGTCCTACTGTTTGAAAAATGTGGTCTTCCTGGAAGTTGCTTGTCACCGGTGGGGGCAGGCTCCAAGGTTTCAGAGATGTTTGGCTTTCCTAGTTCACTCCTTGCCGTCTGTTTGCAGCTCCCAGCTTCTTCTCCGGCCACCATGTCCGCTGCCTGCTGACCTGATCCCAGACCATGATGCACTCTTGTCCCTCAGGATCCATGAGCCAAATAAACCCCTGTATAGGCTGCCTTGGCCATGGCATGTTAGCACAGCCATAGAAAAGTACCTAATACAACTGTTTAAAACCAAAAGGCTGTGTGTGTTTGTGTGTGTGTATGTGTGTGTGTGTGATCTGCACTGGTGTTTGTGTAGTAAAAAAAGAGGAACCAGAGGGTAATTCTTAGTCTTTAGTGCATTCATTGGAAAACAAGATGATTGGAGGCTGGGGAGTGGCTCGGTTGGAAAAATGATTTATGTATAAGTGTGAGAACTGGCCTTTGGATTCTTAGAGCTCACATAAAAAGTCATGTGCAACAGCATACATGTACACACACGCACACACACATACACACACACACACACACAACACACACTCTCAGAGCTGGAGAGGTGGAGACAGGGAGATCCCTTGGTGAGCTCTGAGCTCAGAAAGTCTGTTTCGAAACATGAGGTAAAAACCAACTGAAGAAGACCCTGGATGTTGACCTCTGACCTCCACCTGCACATGCTTATACATACTTGTACGTGAACATACACACACATTAAAGAAATTAAAATGTTCTAAATATAAACTAAAATTTCAATTCAGGTTACTGGGAATAAAGGAAAATAAACCCAAAGAAAATGAACAAAATTTAAGAGATAAAAGCAAAAACGGTGGGCCCCAACAGGAGACAAAAAGGAAGTGATTCCACGATGCAAGGCTGTGGTAGGGAACCAGTGAGCTCATTCATGTGCTTGCTCACTAAAGTCATGACACATGCCCTCTTCCAGGCACTGTGCTAAGGACAGAATACAGAGGGGAGCCAAACTCGCAGCCCTGCCCTCGGGAGTCATCAGGAGAAAGGTGCCAGAAAACCATCATCTTGTCTGCTTATTGTCCAACCACAGGACGCACAGCAGCAGCTTCATGGCAGCGGCGAGGGGCCCCAGTGGTGCCCAGCAGATGTTGCTGAGGCCTGCATGCCGGTTGGTCACATTTCTCTTTCTCAGTCTCTGTCTCTGTCTCTGTCTCTGTCTCTGTCTCTGTCTGTCTCCCTCCCTCCCTCCCTCCCTCTCTCTCTCTGTCTCCCTCTCTCCCTCCCTCCCTCTCTCTCTCTCTCTCTCTCTCTCTCTCCCCCTCCCTCCCTCTCCCTCCTTCTCTCGCCCCCTCCCCTCCCCCCCTCCTTCCCTGGCCATGAAAACAGCCCTTACCACCGCAGTTGCTGATGCGCGATGTCCTTGTGGTCTTTAGAGCACTTTAGCAAGCCTGCCACCAGGACTGTCACCATCTCCACCTCAGAGCACAAGGAGCCGCGGCTTGGCAAGCTCATGAACTGGCCCCATGCTTCAGTAAGTGTGCAAGGGCAGCGAGATGGGGCTTCCCGAGGTGGAGGCTTGGCTAGGGCTGGAGCTGCACCAGTGCAGTGGAGGGGAAGAGGAGAGGGAGGAGCAGGCTAGCAGAGGGGCATGCGTCTGAGCGCCCACGAGGTAACCGGGTACGTGGGAGCAATCCGTGTGTCTGAGCTTGGCCTCATCACTGGCAATTTCCAGCTGGCTCTAAATGTCAGCGTTTAGAGTTTAAAGGGTGCTGTCGCTTGACCCCTAGGGAAGCCTGATCCGGATCCGAGAATGGGGCGGTTCAGAGTGTAATCCCTCAATCTGGCCTTGAACTCATGGCAATCCTTCCTCCACAGCTTCCCAGGTGCTGGGATTACATGCATGAGCCACCACTTTACTAACCATAAAACAGGTGTGAAGAGATAGAGGTTCCCCCCTCCCCTCATCCCCTAGCCCTGGGCTGAACCAAAGGCTATTGTTTGAGTTTGACGGGAGGCTGCAGGCTGGCCCCCATCTAGGGGAGGCTCAGGCAGCTAGCTAGGACAGCAGGGGCTGCGGGGGTGGGGCCTCAGTGGAGTAAAGGTTCTGGTCTGAGATCCAGTGAAGCCCAAAGGCCTAGGCTGAGCAGGTGGGCGTGGTCTCGCCTGAGGCTGGGGGCTGTGGGCGGGGCACAGAGGCTCCTGTGAGTGACTGGACAGTGGGTTTTCTCTGCAGGGCAATGGGGAACCATGGACGATTCCAACCACTCACTGTCAGGCCGCGGGCATCAAGAGCAGCTGGAGAAGAGCTGCGCTCCTCTGGCAGCGAGGCAGGGACCCTGACTAGCAGAGAAGGGGCGGCCTCACCCTCTCTCCTTCCTCTCTGAGTTCCGGGGCTGACAGGCGTTTGCTCCCTGTGAAGCCGAGGCGCACATCCTTCAGCATGACATTGGAACATCACTGGGGGAGTGGAGGGTGACGGAGCACCATCCCGGGCGGTAATGGCTCCAACGCCTAGAGGAAAATGACATAAATAACGTCCCATTAGAGGCGCCGAGCTGCTCCGCCGAGTACCTTGTTTTGCTGGCAACATGATGGTCTTCATAAACAGACTCATTTATTTTCCAGCCCTTGTTCGGGCGAGGTGGGGGTGGGGTGCCGAGGAAGGTGACCTGGCAGCGAGGGCAGGAATGGAGACCCACTTGCTGCCCAGACTCTTGACATGGTGCCGCCGCCTACCACTTACCCACTCAGTCTTTGCAAAAACCCTTCTTCCTTCACTGCCACCTCGTCTCTCTCGGGAGGTCTCCATGTCCCCAACCTGGTCACATAGCCAGGGGTATGAGAGACAGACTTGCATTCATCTCCTGGCCCCGTGTGGACCAGCTGGGTCTGTCTAAACCTCGGTTTCCTCTTGTGAAAAGTGCAGTAGCGATATCTTCCTGGCTGGTGTGAAATGCCCGCTGGGATTGTTGAGGCCGCGGTGTCTTCCTAAGCAGTGGCCTGTTCTGTGTCCTTGGCTTTGGACGCTGAGATACCAAAGGGAGACTCATTCCATCTTGGGCCTTGTGTCTGGCTCAGTCTACAAAGGCTCTGCCAGTGTGGCCTGTGACACCTGGGCCAGGACAGTGAAGCTTCTGGCAGTGATGTGACCCTGGACACCTCCCTTCCCCTCTCTGGCCTCTTTTTTTCCCCCATGAGGAAGGGAAAGGTTAAGCTAAGGGACTGTGGTCCCTCTCACTTCCGACTTACAGGATTTCCCCTAGAATCCCCTTCCCTCCACCTACAAAGAGGAATCGGAAAGAACTGGGCTGCCTCCTGCCCGGCTTCAGGCAAGGATAGGCTGTCTCTGTGTTCTTGGCGTTGTGTTAGAGGACTGAAGTGACCCAACCAGTGATGCTCACTGGGCCCCTGCAATGCGCCAGGCACTGCTTGCAGCTGGGGACACAGTGGGAGAGGAAGGTGACCTGGGGTGGGGATAGGGGACCAGCTCAGGGTGCTAGGGCACTGGAGGCATGCTGAGCTGCAGACAATGGCTCTGGATCTCTAATGCTCATATAGAATGACCCCGGCAGCTCTAAGGAGCCATTGTATCTCTTGCTGCCTGTGGTTTTTCTGGGTTAAAACTCGGAAGGCCTGGCCCATGGGCTCCGTGCTGGTCTTAGGAGGATTTGGTGAGAGGGTGGAGGACAGAGCCACCCTCTCTACCCGGTCAGATGAGCCTCTGTTGACCTCCTCCCAGAGACCGACAGAAACTTCTTCTTCAGCATGGGGCCCTTGGGGCACCTGGCTGTGTCCTGTACTTACATAGTGGCTCGGGGGCCCTGGCCTTCTCTCCCAAGGGTTCCTGTGTTCTACCACATCCTGAGCCTACAGGAAATCAGAGCGTATCTCACATTAAGGAGAGGAGGCACCAACTCCCCTTGTCCTCCAACCTTTGCCCCAGAGCAGTGCTGAGGCCACCATTGAGGAAGGTGAAAGGCCTACAGCCCTGTTGCGTGAACAGGAGCTGAGGTGGGAGAGAAGAGGGAAAGAAGCTTCTAGGCAGAGGGATCCTGAGCAAAGCCCTGTGTGGGTCAATTCTGAAAAAGCCTCAGGAACACCGGGGTGTGGCCCTCGGAACATCCATCCTTGTGAGGGACAGACAGCAGACATACAAGCGAACAGGCAGCATCACTTTGGACTGCGCTGAGTGTGGGGAGCTGTTGAGATCTGGGTACTGGGAAGGGGCGGGGCGAGACTGGGCTGGTGGGTGGCTTCATGCCAGCAAGTCTTTCCCAGGAGGTACCCTTGCTGAATTGAACTCTGTGGATGGGAGGGAGCTGGCCAGGAGGAGGGAGGGAGGGAGGGGGAGAGAGAGAGAGAGAGAGAGAGAGAGAGACCATTGCCAAGGCCACCAGGTGAGATATGCATGACAGTTTCACTAGAACTCAATGAGAAAGCAAGCAACAGGGTGACTTGGATGACAGGCTGTGAGGGAGAGGCCAGGTTTTACGTATCCCTGGCAAGGATTGTAGATTGTTTCTGAGCATGACAGGAAGACGCCGCCAGGATAAGCGGAGGATAATGTAATCTGATTTTACAGTAACAACAACAAGTTGGCATTGTGGCACTCAGTTCTGGACTTAATACCCAACTTGAATTCCTGGTGGCACGGTGATGTGCTGTGTGACCGTGTACTAGTCACTCACCCTCTCTGAGCTGTCAATCTGGGACCTGGACGGCCACAGTAGAGAAGATGATGAGAAATGTAAGAGAGGGCTGTGGAGGAAAATAGGATCCTGTTTCTAGTAAAGCTTAATGCTCCCCCACTACTGCCCCCATGTTACATCTCAGGGTGGTTGAGTATTTAGCCCATGGTCACACAGCTCTCCCAAATTAACCTCCAGGAACAGGAAGAAGCCAGACATCGCCCCCAGAATACATTGCCACTGTAGGGACCAGTTCTGGGTCTGGGGATGTCCTGGCCTTGGGTCCCCAGCCTTCCTCCTTATGTTTCCCTCACCCTGTTCTGCCTTTTGCCCCATCCCCCACCCCCACAAGCTCTCTTCTCCCAGGATGCTGGTGGCTCTGGCTGATGCAGGCCCAGCAGGTGCTCTTCGCCTAGCTGTCGCTGTGATGAACAGCTTCCCGTGGCCGAGCAGATAACAGTACACACACAGGTCAGGGGGGGCCCATGTAGCCCATCCATCAGGCCTGTGGCGGGCGGAGGCCTGGCACACCCTTGCGCCTGTTATCTGCCACAAATGTGTTTTTCCCCCCAAGGTTAACAGCAAGAGTGACAGCTGAGCTCCCGACATCAGCAAGGGTTGGCTAGCTGGCGCCAGCCAGGCCTCCTCCCCTCTCCTTTTCTCCCCTGCTGGGCTGGTGGAGACTCCCCAAGTCTTTCCAGGAAGACGACCCAGCTCCCTGCAGCCCAGACTCTCCCGCTGAGAGCATCAGGTCTTTGAAAGCTAAGGCACACCGCACTTTATTCCTTGAGAATTGGGAAGCGTTTAGAAAGCATGGAGTCTGGATCCATTTGGCCGGCCTGGGTTCAAATCCAAGTCTTCACACACATTTGCTGTACTGGGATTATAGGCAGGTGCCACAGGCAGCTTAAAATCGAACCTCTTTAAAGTGCTTAGGACAATGTCAGCACGTGGCAGTGGATTATATTAGCAGAGACAGGGTGCCATTAAAATATAGTATTAAGGGGCTGGAGAGATGGTTCAGAGGTTGAGGGCACTGACTGCTCTTCCGGAGGTCCTGAGTTCAATTCTCAGCAACCACGTGGTGGCTCTGGACCATCTATAATGTTGTATGGCGCCCTCTTCTGGCCTGCAGGTGTACATGCAGGTAGAGCACTGTATACATAATAAATAAATAAATCTTTTAAAAATATGGTATTAAATTTCTCCCTCTCCCTCTCCCTCTCCCTCCCCCCCCCTCTCTCTCATTTTTCGAGACAGGGTTTCTTTGTACCATCTACATTCTCCTACTCATCCATCCTTCCATCTTTTCTTCCACCCATTGATCTATACTCTTGTCACTGGTCCATTCATCTAGTTTATATTTGCTCATTCTCCTTCCTCTCGTCCATCTTCTATTTCCCCCCTCCCTTTCTCCTTCTTTCATTTTCTTCCTCCTTCTTTCTCTTTCCCCCTCTTCCTCTCCCTCCTTTTCTATTTTCTTACTTATATCTAGCTATCTGTCTGTCGGTCTGCTCATCCATCCCTTTACTCGGCTCTGACTGAGCACCTATCACATACTAGGTACTGGGTTGCCTACAGAACGGTATTTACAGATTGGTTTCACCTTCTACCCACGACCGGCTTTTATACCTACAGAAAACACAAACTAGGAGACAGGAGGCTGTGGTCGCTCACATCCCAGCACTCAGGAGGCTGACGCAGGAGAAATGCAAGTTTGAAGACAACCTGGGCTACACAATGAGTTCCTGTCTCAAAACAAAACAAAACAACCCCCACCCCCCTAAAACAAACAAAATAGCCAACACAAGATTGAGTATATAATATTCTTCCAGGATAAGAAACCATGTAGAAGGACCAAAAGAAAATTTCTCTTTTTGCTAGGGCATCTGCCCCAGGATCTGCTCCTAGCCCCTGCTGCTTTACAGCTCTCCCTAGGACTCAGTTTATCCATCTCTAGGATGAGAGGTAGTAATGGAATCCTTGTTGGAGGATCATCACAGTGGTCAAGTTAGATTAGTAAGTGTTGATCAAATGGCTCAGTTGGGCTTTATCAGGAGTCTCTGAGGGAGCATTAGCACAGAAAGAGGACACTTTAGGAGAGCTGGAGGTGAGACTACTGAGACCTTATCCACAGCAAGAAGCTGCTACAGATGGTACTAACCACCAGCTCCGCATCCCCTGGGTATTGTCTGGGGACTTCTAGTGCTACAGGGTAGGGGGAGGTGGGGCTGAAAGGGACAGGAAGCTAAGACCAGAGGGACAAAGAGGCAAGGGATGGTGCTAAGGAGGGCAGGGTCTGGAGTCCTGGAGGGAGGGGCTGTGCTTGGGACCAGGGAGCTAAGGAGACCCAGTGACTGGAGCAGAGGCAAGAAGGCTCCCTGGCTCCTCCTTCCCTCCAGTGTCTATGCGCTCAGAGCCGGGGAGACAAATCAGAGGTGCTGAGGCTGCCCCCCTGAAAGTCTGCAGAGCCTGGCTTTGGAATGTCACATGCAGGAGCCCCGGTGAGAACTCTAAGGCCACCACAGTCAACAGCCAGAGCCCCATAAAAAAAAGCCAAGGCAGCTTCTGCCCACAGTTAAGATGAATCTTTCCGTATCAATTAACATAATCAAGATACCCATTTCCTGCCAGGTGGTGGTGGCGGCGCATGCCTTTAATCCCAGCACTCGGGAGGCAGAGGCAGGCTGATAACTGTGAGTTCGAGGCCAGCCTGGTCTACAAAGCAAGTCTAGGACAGTCAAGGCTACACAGAGAAATCCTGCCTTGAAAAACAAACAAACAAACAAGCAAATAAATAAATAAATAAAAGATACCCATTTCCCCAAGGTATCCCCAGAGTCCCATCTCTGGGGTAATTCTAGATTCTGTCAAATTGACAGTACCATCAAAAGAAGCCAATGGGTTGATTGGTATGTAATCCCATGAAGGTATAACAAACACAGCAGGCCATTAAGCCTTTTTCTTTTTTTTTCTTTTTTTTTTTTTTGTCCTCCTGCTCTTAAACTGCAGGACTCATTGGTCCATGGAAGATGTCATGGAAACGCACCAGGTTGGTCCAGGTATTGCTGGCACACACAGTTGCATGCCGAGACGCACGAAGACATAAACGCCAGCTACTTGTGATGGATGCTGGAATATTACTAGGGCTTTTAGACAATGAAAATAGATGTCTTGTTTTTACCGTCAAACAACCACATTTTGTGTAAATCTTATCTAGTTAATGCGGGTGATGGAATTGACTTTGGTGAGTCCCTTCTGTAAGTGATGGGGGTCATTCATGCGCCCACTCCACAGGCAATTCGGGCAGCCTGCTTCCTTCATTATGGCCCGTGGCACCGAGGACACAGGATTCCCTGGCCTGGGATGAGTGCTTTGCAAAACACAGATTCAGGGTGCAGCTCATGTCTTGCGGGAGCCCAGGAAGTATCTGCGACAATTCATCCAAGTGGTAAGGTTTCCAGGAAAAGGTTGTGCTGAGCTGAGTCTGAAGGGGGGTGGAGGGGAATGGGAGTTAGCTGGCCTTGACTGTCAGCTTGATGAGGTTGGCAGGCATCTAGGAGATCAGAGAGGCAGATTTCTGGGGGTGTCTGGGAGGATATCTCCAGAGGAGATTAAACGAGGATGAACCCCCTGATAGATTGTGCATGGATGGTAATTTTTTTTTTAACAGTAATGAAAAACTGACTGACACCAGGAAATGCACATGAGACAGTGAGTGTGATGGCTTTGCTTTGTCGACAGCTTGGCTAGGTTTGGACCTAGCTCTGGGCATGCCAGTGGGGAGCTTTCCAAAATGGTTTAACCATGAAGGGAAGACTCACCTTAAGTGTGGGTACCACCATCACATGGGCTGGGGACTGAATAAAAAGGAAAAGAAAGGAGCAGAGGAGCTGAACACCAGCAAGCTGCTCTGTTTGCTTCCCGACCAGGGACACATGTCACTGGCTTGCACTGTGCCCCTGCCTCTGTGCATCTTACTGTGGTGGACTTGTGTGCCAAAAGAAGCGCTCTCTCCCTTAAGTTGCTTTGGTAAGTATTTTTAATCACGGAAACAGGAAGTAGCTAATACAGAAGACAGTGCTGGGCAGAGGGTTTTGCTGCAAGAAATTTAACCATGTGCCTCTTAGGTCTTTGGAATTTGTGAGTGGAAAAGTCGGGAGCCGCGGGCTAGAGAGGCCCTAGAAATTACTGGGCCCTTCTGGTAGGAGTTCAGAAGACCAAGTTGCCGAGAGAAATATGGATGGTAAAGGACGGGCTCAAGTGGTTTCAGAGGGAAATGAGGAATCTATCGGGAACTGGGCTAGAAGCCGCTCATAATACATTCCGATGCATCCTGCCTGAGTCCTGAAGACGCGAGGAGTCAGGGTTCATATGTAACGGACTACTCTGCCTAATGGAGGAAATGTCAAGACGGATTAACATCCAGGTTGCCGCACGGTTATTGCTCACTGCTTTTAGTCAGCTCTGCAGTGAGAGCAGAGAGCGATGACCAATGGAAGGTTCGTCAAGGACAGATGGTGGAAGGGTCAAAGATGCAGAAAAGTGGGGGGAGTGTGTGGGGGATGCAGAGAAAGCAAATATAACTGTTAGCCAGATCAGGATCTTTACAGAAAAGCTTTGTGGTTTTTTTTACCGGTATGACAGTATGATGGGAAAGGCACCCCAAAGCAAGACCACATCCATCAAAGCCTTAGTAGAGGATGCTGTTGAATGGGGTGCCCTGACGCTCAAAACAACCACCTAGGGAGATGGTTTTCTGGGTGCAGCTACCAAGGCACATGGAGGCCACAGCTGCGGTCAGAGGAGGCTGCCTCTTGAGCTGGCAGCAGAACTTGGAAGTATTATTCATAAGGTGCTGCTTCTGCGGGCAGCAAGAGTTATGGCGTCATGGAGGGTTACACAAGGCTCAAGAAAGCTGTGAAGGATCATGTTCCCTGCAAGGAAACCGCGGTGCTTTGAATGAGACTGGCCCCACTGGCTCATCTATTTGAATTCTCCATTCCCAGATTTGTTTGGTAAAGATTAGGAGGTGTGCTCTTGTGGGAGGAGGTTTCTCACTGGGAACGGGCTTTGAGGTTTGAAAGCCCACGTCATCCCAAGTTCTCTCTCTCTCTCTCTCTCCTCCCCCCGACCCCCGTCCCACCCCCCCCCCACTCCTCTGTCATGTGTTTTTTTTGTTTTTTTGTTTTTGTCTCGACATGTAATCTCCAGAGCCATGCTTGTTTGCTTGCTGCCATGCTTCTGCTAATAATGATCACAGGGGACTCTGCTCCCCCTCTCAAACTGTAAGCAAGACTCCTGTTCAACTCTTTTGTTTATAAGTTGCCTCAGTCATGGCGTCTTCACAGCAGCAGGACTATAGCTAAGATAGAGACCCTAGACAGTCATTGCTCGAAGCTGTGGAAGGGAGCTTAATGTGTCTTGGCAGCTATAGTTTCGGCCTTTGACAGAAGACGATTAGATCCCTTGGACACATTGGGCAAAGCAGTTACCCTTTTCATATGTTTTGAGTGGATATAGAGTATGGATGGAATTTCTGATATTGTTGGTTATTTCAAGCTTTTAAAAAATATTCGTATTTTGTTTTACGTGTGAGTGCTTTACAGGCAATGTATGTATGTCCATCATAAACACACTGGGCTCACACAGAAGTCGGAAGAGGGCATCAGGTCCCCTGGAGTTATAGGTGATTGTGAGCTACCGCGTGGGTGCTGGGAACTGAGCCTAGTCTTTTTTTGCAAGAGCAGCAAGGGCTCTTAGCTACCGGGCTATCTCTCTAGCCCCTACTTCAGGCTTTTAGCAAACAGTGCATGAAAGAAGCTGTTAGATTTACGATAGAGAAAAATACTTCTTTTGGTTTGGATTTCTGCCCTGAAGTATTGAGCAAGGAATTGCCAGTTCCACACTATGTAAACGAAACTTTTTAGATGTAACACATACAGCAACTTGTTGTGTCAAGTAGGCCAGCTTCAGATGCGTCTTTCAAATACAAACTGTAATACTTGTACTGAGACTGTAATTTCCAAATGTATAACATGCTCACAGATGCGGCCTGCATTCAGTCTGCTTTTTCCCTTTTTTTTTTTGATGTGTCTCCTGCCTGCTTGCCAAAAGCCAGGCTGCTTCAGATCCATGTACAACGCAAAGTGCTTAGAGCGCTAGAGCAGCAAACAAACTGGAAAAGGCAACACATCACACACTGGAGTGGAAAAGTCTGTGTTCTGTGGGGCTTTTTTTTTTTTAAATAAAAGTTTTCAAAAAGGTTTCTAAAAAAAAAAATTTTGCCTTGAATCCCAGAGAAGACTCTGGACTTTGGAGGTGTGGGGGTTGTTAAAGATGATGGAGACTTTTGAAGTTGGGCCAGATGCACTTTGCCTGTGAGGTGACCATGAGTCTGAGGAATGGAGCGTTATGGTTTAAAAGCGGTACGTTTTATGGGCTGGAGAGATGGCTCTACGGATAAAGAGTTTGCTTGGAGGACATGGGGGCTGCAGTTTAGATTCCCCAGAACTCACATAAAAGCTGGGCAGGGTGGACCCTGTAACCCCAGCACTCAGGAGGCAGAAGCGGATCCCTGCGGCAAGCTGTCTGTCTGGACCAGCTGGATTTAGTGAACTCTGGGCTCAGCAAGAAAGCCTGCCTCAATAATATATAGAGCTATTGAGGAAGAGAGCTGATATTACTTTCAGGCCTTCACAAGGCACACACACACACACACACACACACACACACACACACACACACACACACCATTAATGCATCCATGTGCATACACACACTAGTGCATACACATACAATAGTACTCACATTAGTGCAGACAAACACACACTAATGAATACACACATTTACACACACACTTGTGCATATACTCGTGTCTTCATTGGGGTTGCTATTGCTGTGAAGAGACACCATGACCATGGCAACTCTCATATGTTGGAAGTATGCAATCTGCTTTTTGATTTTGAGTTTATAGGAGATTATAGCTAAGAGATTGCCAAGCCGGGCACGGTGGCACACACCTTTAATCCCAGCACTCAGGAGGCAGAGGCAGGAGGATCACTGTGAGTTCAAGGCCAGCCTGGTCTACAAAGTGAGTCCTGGACAACCAAGGCTACACAGAGAAACCCTGTCTTGAAAAACTGAAGGAGAGAGAGAGAGAGAGAGAGAGAGAGAGAGAGAGAGAGAGAGAGAGAGAGAGAGATTGCCATGAGTCTCAGAGGGTTTGAGTTTTTAAACTTTGTTGAGAGTGACAGAGTATGGCGTGTTGGAGTAATCTCTTTGTACGCTATGTGAAGGGTGTCTCTGTAGATTCAACTGTCGATTGCTAAACCAGCAGAGAGCTGAGCACTGTCCGGACTTATGGCTCGTCACCTGCCTCATATTTAGTAAACCTTCTTCCCCTCTCACCTTCTGATTGGCTTTATAAAGATCTCATGGCCAATTTGTAGGCAGGAGAGGAAAGGTGGGGGGGGGGCTTCTGGACTGAGAGAGGATCTCTGGAAAGAAGAATCAGACATGGGGGATTTGCACGAGGCAGGAATGAATAGGTGCTGCGTCAGAGTGAGAGGGAGGTGACAGAGCCGAGTGGCAGGGACATAGGCAAGGATTTGTTGGGTTAGAACAGCTGAGAACCTGCCCAGCTTTTATCAATGATAATAAGTCTCTGTGTCTTTATCCTTCCACTGGCAGGTCCAAAAAGTCTCGCCATAACGCAGATATGTGTAGTGTATCCAGCCCAGGGATGTACAGACATAATATACCATTCTAAGAGGGAGGAAAGAAAGCACAGCAAGGAAACACTGGACCAAACAAGTCCAAAGCCAACTGGGCAGACTCCAGACTCTGCATCTTCATGTCTGATGTCAAAGTGTTCCATCTCCTTTCAGCTTTGTTGACTGCAGCACACTCCTCTCTCTTGGGCTGGATTCACTCCCTGTTAGCAGCTCTCCTCGCCAGGTAACCCATGACTCTGGCATCTCCAGCAACTTGGGGTCTCCAAGGCAATCCAGGTTTGCCTCCACAAATTCATGCAATGATGTCTCTAAGCCTCCATGCAAGGACACCCCTGACATAGGCTTGGCCTCAGCAGCTTTTCTTAGTCTCAGAAGGAGATTCTGTAATTCCTTTCTTCTGTCCTTGACTCTGAAGCCAGAACCACATGACCAAAGCTGTCAAGTTCTGCTGCTTTCTGGGACTGGAACACACATACATATACACACATGCAAGTGCATATATACATACACACAGAGCATGTATGTGTATATATATATATATATATATACACACACACACACACACACACACATACACATACATATGCCCATGTATATGCACATGCACACATACCACACACACATGTACAAACACATACCTGATATGTTTGGGTTTCAAGTTGACAAGTAATGATTAATAGTCATTGTCAACTTGACTCAATTTGGAATGACCTAGGAGGCACATCTCTGGGCATGGCTGTGAGGTGTTCTGAAAGGGTTAACTGTGGATGGAAGACCCATTCTGAATATGGTGGCACTCTCCTACTGAGGAGGGTCCTGGACTGATTTAAAGCAGGGGTGGGGGTGGGGTGGACAATGAGCTGAGCACCAGCATTCCTCTTTCTTTTTTTCCCTTCTTTATTATTTATTTGTTCGCTTACATTCCAATCAAAACCCCACTCCCTCCTCTCCTCCCAGTCCTACCTTCCTACTCACTTCCCCCATAACCCCTCCCTCCCTCTCTCCATCCCTCCCTCTCTCCATCCCTCCCTCCCTCCCTCCCTCCCTCCCTTCCTCCCTCTCTCCATCCCTCCCTCCCTCCCTCCCTCCCTTCCTCCCTCTCTCCATCCCTCCCTCCCTCCCTCCCTCCCACCAACCCACCCTGGCACACCAAGTTACATCAAGACTAAGTGCGTCCTCTTTCCTTAGGCAAGACAAGGCAGCCATGCTAGGGAAATGGGATCCAGAGGGAGACAGCAGAGTCCGAGTCAGAGACAGCCTCTGCTCCAATTGCTAGGGCACCCACTTGAGGACCAAGCCGTCTGTCGGCTTCATAGTGTAGGGGGCCTGGGATCAGTCCATGCATGTCCTTTGGTTGGCGGTTCAGTCTCTATGAGCCGTTTCTCTCTGCTTTCTGACTGTGGATGCAATGGGACCCACCACCTCATGACTCTGCCCCCACGCCTTCTCCACCATGGTGGCGTATACTCTCAGTCTGTAAGCTACAACAAACCCTTCCTCCCTTCCTTCCTCCCTCCCTCCCTCCCTTCCCTCCCTCCCTTCCTTCCTTTGGCTGCTTTTGTTAGCTATTTTGTCCCGGCAACAGAATAGTCACTAATGCAATGGGTAGTCACGAGCCAGCCTCGCCTCGGTTCTGTCTTCCTGGGGTCTGAGTTGTTACGCCCAAGAAGAGCGAAGGTGAGACTGAAGTTGGTCTGGTCCTTGTCTCAGTTACTTTTTCTGTTGCTGTGAAAGAGACACCATGACCGAGGCAACTTATAGAAGAAATGGTCTATTGGGGGCTTGAGTCCATGACCACCATGGCAGGGAGCATGGCAGCAGGCAGGTAGGCATGGTGCTGGAGCAGTAGCTGAGAGTTCAAATCTTGAGCCTTCAACCATGATGAGAGAGAGAGAGAGAGAGAGAGAGAGAGAGAGAGAGAGAGAGAGAGAGAGAGAGAGTGAGTTAACTTAACTGGGAATATGTTGGGCTTTTGAACCTCAAAGCTCACCCCAGTGACACACCTTCCCCCAATGAGGCCACACCTCCTAATCCTTTCCAAACAGTTCCACTAACTCCAGACCAAGAATTTAAATATGCTAGTCTATGGGGGTCATTCTCGTTCAAATCACCATATCTCTCTACCTATGTTGGGAGTTTGGAGACCTTGGGAAGAGCACGGGACAGGGACTTATCAGCCCCCGGCATGCGACCTTGATGACTAAGCTATCCCTCTAACCTAAGCCTCAGCTCCCATCAGAACAATGGAGACAGGGAATCTCACCTTGCTGGGTGACCTGAAGGCTGAGGGAGAGATGATGGATGAGGGAGAGCTTGGCCAACACCGAGCCTTGTGAGCCTACAATGTGTGCCTTCGTGCCCGCAACGTGCTCACTGTGTGTCTACAACACGCTCGCTGTTGTCTGAGCTCGGGCCTGCCTCACCATGTGGCAGAGGGGATTGTAGACCAACACACTCTGCTGCCTTTGAAGTTCTGTTCCTCTGGCCCCCTAAGTGGTTTGGGCCCTTCCTGCAATCCCTTATTAATATGCCAACACCTGGAGAGGTGTTAATCCATATTAGCTAATGCCTTCGTTACTGCCGGCACCTTCATTAGCAGGTAACACCTCCAGTTTGCAGCTCACTCCTTCACGGAGCCAGCTGGCATTCAGCTGAGAAAAAAACTTTCAGGAATGGGGTTGTCAGGAGGAGGAGGAGCAACAGAAGGAGCTCTGTCTGGTGAAGTCATCTCTGACAGGAGCCTGCAGAATCACCTCTGCCCTTTCCCTAAGCAAGAAGCCTTGGACAAGCACCTTAGCCTGTAGAGCCTGTTCCGCCTCATCAAATGGGGCTATGCAGCCACACCTTGTTGGGTTATTGTGGCTAATGCCTGGCTTTTCAAATCTCTGTGTATCTGTTGGTACCCCACAAATGCTTTTGCGTCTGAGTGTCCCTTCCTCCAGACCAGCAGAGTTTGCTGCTTCCTATCCTGACCATCTGTGTGGAGAGACCCTGCCTCGCTCCGATGCCATCCTGTCCTCTGAACTGTGCTGGGACCACCCTGGGCTGGACAGCAGAGGTCCCAAGGCAAAAGAAAAACACAGTGTGAAGCCAACAGCTTCTCACCAAACAGGGCCGGAGTTCTGATAGTGTCTCAGGAGCCAAAGCAAGTGAGAGAGCCACATGGTGGGAAAAGCAACCTCTGCAGGGAGGTGCCTAGAGGAGCCCAAAGATTTGCTGTCCCCTCTGTCCCTCCGTCCGATCCTCCCTCCCTTTCTTCTTTCCTCCTTCTCCTTCTTCTCCTCTTCTTCTCTCTCCCTTTCTTATCTCTTCTCTTCTTTTTAACCAGGGTCTCTGGTAGCCCAGGCTAATCTGAACTTGATATGTAGCAAAGGATAACCTTGAACGTCTGATCCTCCTGCCTCCACCTCCTGAGAACTGAAATTACAGGCACGCATTGCCACATCTGGTTTATGCAGAACTGGCCCAGGGCCTCACGCATGCTGAGCAAGCACTCCAACAACCGAGCTACATCCCAACCCTATTTCATTAGGCCACACAGCTGCCCCCTTTAGCCCTATTTCCTTCCTTTTTTTCTTTTTCTTTTTCTTTTTGCAGTAGCTTCTGGGATTGGATTTAAAACTGACATTCCAGGTAACTGTTCTATCACTAAGCCATGCCCCAGGCCCTCAAGTACTTTTTAAAATTTTTAATTAATTAATCAATCAATCAATCTAGGAAAGGCAGAGGCAGAGAGAGAGAGAGAGAGAGAGAGAGAGAGAGAGAGAGAGAGAGAGAGAGAGAGAGAGAGCATATGTGTGGAAGTCAAAGAGCAACTTGCAAGAGTCTGTTCTCTTTCCACCATGGGGACTCAGGGATCAAACTCAGGTCAGCAGGCTTGGCAGCCTCATTTTTTATCTGCTGAGCCATCTCACTGGCCACTGGTCCTTTTTAAAATAGTAATATGTGTTTTCATCTATGTTAGAGAGGCAGGCATCTGTAAGCACTTAGGGAAGAACAGGGTGAAACAGGCAAGGCTGGCACCTCGAAGTGGCCTTTGGGGTGTAGCTCTATGCAACTTTTTTAAAATACAGTTTGAAATTACTTCAAAATGAAAAGTTTCTGTTCCCCACAGGCCCCACATGAGCCTGAAGCCATGGATCGGATGCCGGGAGAGGCTGTAGAGAATAAAAATGCACTGAGAGGGGCCTGAAGAGATGGCTCAGTGGTTAAGAGCACCATCTGCTCTTCCAGAGGTCTTGAGTTCAAGTCTCAGCAACCACATGGTGGCTCACAACCATCTATACCCTCTAAAGCCTTCTTCTGGGGGGATAGGTGTACATGCAGATAGAGCACTCATATACATAAAGTAAATAAATAAAATCTTTTTTTAAAAATGCACTGAGCATTTAAGGAGCATTTGCTAATTGCAGCCAGACCCTAACACAATAATGATAGGGCCACTTGGGAAAGCAGCCCGTGGAGGGCAGTAGTCAGGGGCCTCTGGCTGGCCACCCGCTCCTCACTCATTCACTATTGAGCACCTGCTGTTTGCAGGTTCCTACAGGGACTTGGAAATGAGGGGCACTGGACGACACAGAGCCTCCTCTGAGCAGCTCATGGACTCACAAAAGAGTAAAAATAAAGAAATCCATTGGGAATGGCTGGGGTCTAGCTGGCAGCTGGAACTGTCATCTGACAGAGAGGGACTTGGCGGGTTGCTCCATGGCTGGTGGCAGGTGACCCACAGCACACCTGGACTTGGAAGCGTTGTAGGAAGAACGTACATGAGCCGGGAATGGTGGCACACCCCTTTAATCCCAGCACTCGGGAGGTAGAGGCAGGCAGATCGCTGTGAGTTCGAGGCCAGCCTGGTCTACAAAATGAGTCGAGGACAGCCAAGGCTACCTAGAGCAACCCTGTCTTGAAATACAAAACAAAACCAAAAACGAACATACAAGGATCTACATCATGACGGTGTGTCTATGTGTGAGTATCTCCCTGTGTAGCCCAGGCTGGCCTCAAACTTGAGAGCCTTCTACCTCAGCTTCGTAAGTGCTGAGATCACAAGCACACTCAGCTTCAAGAGGACATTTGAGGCAAACAATTCGTTTTCTTTCTTTCTTTCTTTCTTTCTTTCTTTCTTTCTTCCTTCCTTCCTTCCTTCCTTCCTTCCTTCCTTCCTTCCTTCCTTCCTTTTTCTTTCTTTTTTTAATGCACAAATGTTTATTGGGGGAGGGGGCGTCAGTCCTTCTTGGCCGCTGCCTTCCTCATGGCTGCCAGCACGTTGCTAAGCTCCTCCCGCTTCCTCTTGGCCCGGATGTGCGTGCCCACCCTTTTTTTTTGATGAACTTGAACGCTCGCGCTTGTCCTTGGACACCTTGAGCAGCTCCATGGTGCGCCACTCATAGGGCGCGAAGCCGCACACCTCCCTGATCACGTCCAGCACGAACTTGGTGTGCTTGGTGAGGCGCCTGAGGCGCCGGCTGTGCCTCAGCTTGCTGACTTTCTTCGTCACTTCGTGGCCCTTGTTGAGACCCACGGCCGCCTTCCTCCCCTCCCCCGACATATATGGATAACCTGGACTTGGGTCTCAGTTGACCTCCAGCCCCTCGAGGGTCACCCTGGAGATTTCCATGTCTTCATATGCTAGATAGACCTCCTTCCCTCTCAGCACACCCGTCCCGTCCCCCTTTCTGCCCTGACCCTGGTGGACTTTGAGGCTCTGCCTACTTGCCTGTACCCAGCCAGCCTCTTCCTGCCCACACTGCTGTTCATTCTTCCACAGGCTGTGGGGCTGGGAGAGGCCCCCTGATCCGGTGGGAGGCGGGGACCAGCTTAGAAAGTTTATCACGGACTTTTTCTTTAGATGGAGCGGGCGGCTTCAGAGAGGCCTGCCGTCTACCTGAGGTCACACAGCTTCATGACCGGAATCTGGCTGCTCATTGCAAGTCCTAGACCTTTGGTGAGAAAGGCAGGCAACCAAGCCACGGGTGATGGGTCGGGGCGGGGGCGGGGGGGGGGGAGGCAGAGGACCGTGATGACTGTTTCCAAAGCCGCCCCGCCCCAACTCTGCAGCCAGCTGTGCTCTGCCAACGGCTGAGCAGCCCCCAGTCCCCCAAGGGACAAAGCTGTTGGGGCTCTTGCTGAGTGACTGCAGCCTGCATTTTTCTTAATCTAAATTGAAAACCGCTCAAGTAGAAAAATCATTTCACTGTCTCATCTCAGAAAGGAAAAGGAGAAGGGAGAGGGAGGGGCTAGGCTGGGGAGGTGGGCGTGGTCAGAGAAGACAGGCTGCAAACCGAGTGAGTGACCCCCTCCCTGTCTGAACCTGGCACTGGCTGGCCCAAACCTGCCCCATTTCGGCACTCCTGCCCCGGGGTCTAGGGGGTCAGTCCATCAGACTACTTCAGAAGTCAGTCGACAAACGGTTGAGGCAGGTTCTGTTACACATAGCTCCTCCCCCGTGAGGGCTCCCCTATTTCTTCATGCCTTCCTTCCTCAGACAAATATTTCTGGAACATCCAGAACATCCAATATTTATTTATAGGCACGTGTTAGGGTGATTTGTCAAGTTCATGCCAAGCCCTGGAGCCTGCGCTGGGCACGTCAGGGTTTATCAGGTGCAGCTGAGGTGCTGTCAATTTGCTTTTGGGTTTTTTGTTTTGTTTTGTTTTGTTTTTTGTGGTTTTTGTTTGTTTGTTTATTTGTTGTTGTTTTTTTTTGAGACAAGGTTTCTCTGTGTAGCCTTGGCTGTCCTGTACTTGCTTTGTAGACCAGGCTAGCCTCGAACTCACAGCAATCCGCCTGCTTCTGCCTTCCGAGTGCTGGGATTAAAAGCATGTGCCACTACGCCCAGCTGCTGCTTTCAATTTGTACTGGGAAAGAAGTATTATATGTATTTTCCTCACGGCAGTGTGTGCCAGCTAGCCTCTCCCTCAGCACCTGGGAGGTGCTGCTGTAAGCGTGAGGTCAGATATACCTGGCCAGCTTAATGCCGTTGGATAAGCCATTTGCTGTCCATCCCTGGGTCCTGCCGCCTGGTAGAAGCCTTCCCTGAGTGCTTAGCGTTATTTGTGTGGCGGGAATACAACTCAGGTCCTCACGCTTGCAAGACAAGCTCTTGTTAAACCGGGCTACCTCTCCACGTCCCTCCCTCTGCCTCTTCATCCATCTCCTCTTTTCTTGGATGTTTTTTTTCCCCCCACCTCCATCTTCTGCATCCAGCTCCAGTGGGTGGGGCTGAGTGTCCTCAGGCAAACCTCTCCTAGTCTCTGGGCCCCATCTCCCTCCTAGGGAGAACAAAGCTGAAGGGCCATCCTCCCTGGCCAGCCTCCCTGGCCCACCACCCATCCTCAGGCTCATTTCACAGGTCAGCTCCCTTTAATTAGCCGCACTCTGAGCCTTCTCCCTCACAAAATGGAGCCGGCAGGTTCATCCAAATCTCATTAACCTGCCTCCTCCTTGCTGCCCTGCCAGGGTCAAGCCTGCCTCAAGCTAGGGGATGTCACCCTCCCTGCCAGGCTGGGGTAGGGGCCTGTCTGGGGCTGGGGTGACATGAGTGCGCTGGTTCGGATTCTATTCTGTCCACAGTGCTCTCTCTCAGCCAATTGTGGCCACCTGGGGGTGAGGAGAGAGAAGGACCCTTCAGCACTTTAATTTGAAAATTTGCTGGGGACCAAGGGACATGGGGAACAGAGGGGAATGGCTGACTTCAAGTGAATTAATATTTCACTGTATCTGGCAATTTTCTCTGCTTTCGCATCGCCTGCCTCGGTTTTTTTTTTTCCTTCCTTTCTTTCTTCTTTCATCATTTTCTCCCTTAGAGGAGGACCGTGTCCCCACCCTGTGTCCTCTGTCACAGCCTCAGTTGTCAGGTGGGGAGTTGTCAGAGCCTGATTTGGGGTCTGCTGTTTCTGGAGGAACTTGTCATTCAGACTCTGGGGACTGTTAACCAAGGGGCTCCAGGCCCCCAGCCTCATGTCCCCTGTCTAGTCCGAGGATCCGTGGGGCTCCAGGCCCCCAGCCTCATGTCCCCTGTCTAGTCTGAGGATCCGTAGGTACTTTATCTAGCAAGCACGCTGGGGCCCCAGTGTCGGGCTCTGACGTTAACATTGAACTTGTCTTGAGTTCCACCAACCCCAATACTAACAGGCTGACTCAAGAGAAATGATGTGTGCCCTTCAAATGTTTTGAACAGCACAGAGGTAAATAACCGGCTACCTATCCACACACTGGAATATTATGTGACAACAACAACAACAACAAAAGAAAAAGACACGATGGTTCTGTAAAAGCATTCTCCTGAGTGGAATAATCAGGAATGCTTTGGAAAGACACCCAAAGGTGCTGTCCCGCACAGTTCCGGTCACACCTGCCTGTAAAAGTCCAAGTGGTTTTATCCACAGGTGCTGGGGATCCAAACTCAGGTCTACCGCCAGGTGTGGTGGCACATGCCTTTAATCCCAGCCTTCGGGAGGCAGAGGCAGGCAGATCGCTGTGAGTTCGAGGCCAGCCTGGTCTACAAAGCGAGTACAGCATAGCCAAGGCTACACAGAGAAACCCTGTCTCAAACAAACAAACAAACAAACAAAAAACCAAACTCAAATCTTCATGTCTGCTCAGCAAGTGCTCCTAGCCACTGAGCAGTCCTTCTCCCCCCTCCCCCAACACGCACACTCTCAGGTGTATTGCTAGATGAATCTTTACTTGCGTGTACATTACCAGTGGTTTAAATCGCCTGCTTTCAAGCCTCAGGTGAATAGATAGATTCAGGGGGGCTCCCTCTTTCTCTCACAGTCTGCAGGGTCTCTATGTCTGCTAGGGGAAATATTTGTTCTATTTCTTGACACACACCGGACAGCTGTGTGAGACCTACTCTCCCCCCTACTCTGAGCTCAGGTGCTGGGTGGGGAGTCCAGCTCCCATTAGCACCCTAACTTCCCCTAGATGTTTCCAGCCCCTTTTCTCAAGCTCTGGCCTCTCGTACACTTGGGAGTGCCCAATGGCCTGCGTTGGTGCAAACTCCCAGAAGCCCGTGCCTTGCTGGCACTGGGTGAGTCACCATAGCCGTGCCTCCCCCATCCATTAGCAGTCAAGCCAGGGAGAAGAAGAGGCGGGGTGGGTGGGTGGGAAGCCATTGGCTGGCTGAGCCCAGCAAAGGTCAGGCCGCCTTGCATTTTCCCCTCCAGTGAGCCCAGGCTCTTAGAGGCAATTAGCCCTCAGTAGTGCAGGGAGCACTGTGGACTAACTGGAGCCAGCGCTGCAGGGAGCAGAGTCCCCTGTGTGGACATATAGGTCCTGGCAATGAGGTCCAGGAGAAGAAGCACCCTTGTTTATTGCCCCCCCGTGCATTGTGTGGGTGGCCTGTGCCACTAGGTACTCCCCAGGGAAACACAAGTGCCTCCAGTACAGCTAGGCTGTTGCATGCCTCTGGGGACAGGATCTTCCCTAGCCGCACCGATGGCTCCTACTTTCTCCAGGTCTTTCTGCCCACCACAGCTGCAAGTCAGCTGCAAGGGGATCAAGAAAGGAAAGTGATGGCATAAGCTGCTAAAAATATAAAGAAAGGGTGGAGGCCAGCGCACATCCTCCTGATTATTACCCCCAGGTAGGCTTGTGACTGCTCTTGTACCCTTCCTGCCAAAAATACATGCATTGTACATGTGGATGAGGTTGGGAGCATGTGTGTGGGGGTCAGAGGTCAATTTTGTGGCCTTGACTCTCTCCTTCTGCCTTTTATGTGGGCTCCAGGGATTGAACGCAGGTCGTCGGGCTCTCGTAGCAAGCGCTTTATCTGATGAATCATCTTGCCAGTCCCAAAGAATTGGTTTTTTTGTTTTTGTTTTTAAAGACAGCATCTTATGTAGTCCACATCTATCTTAAAACCTTAGCTGAGAATAACCTTGAACTTGGGGTGATCCTCTACCTCTGCCTCCCAAGTGCTAAGATCACAGGTGTGTACCAGCAGATCAGGCTAGATCATGGATTCTTAATTTTTTGCTGTGAAGAATAGCATGATTATTCCTCAGAATAATTGTTTTAGACACATAAGATGCTTAAGGCTTCCGTGAAGAAGAGCATCAGAGAACAATTGTCAAAGTGTTGTAAGGGCTAATAAAAAAAACAGCACGTATAAGCACATGCATGCCCGCATGCACGCACAGGTGCACACTTTAAAAGCCCCGATATGGTAATCAACTTCCTCCCTAATTACCATATTCACCAGCAAGATCTAGCTGCAGGTGTGAGAGTCAGTGTCCTCTCATAGCAGTGGTGAGTGCAAACAGCATTGCGGGAAGTCTGCCCGTAGCTCACACCAGTTCTTCCTTAGCTTGCCTGCCCATGTTGAAATCGAAGGAAATGAGAAATTTCAGTTTGAGGCAAGTGAAAATAAGAATATAATTTCCCACCCATTTGAGTTCACAGCTCCCCCCCCCCCCGAATTCTATTTGCAGTCTGGCCAGCTCCATTACATCCAGGATAAAAATGTATATTTATTGAACTGGAAAGACGCTCCCGGGAGATTAGTAGTGGGGGAGCAGGTGAGAGGCTGTGTGCTAGGAAGGCACCGGTGCTGTGAATTAAAAATGTCTGTGTCTACAGCTCACACATCAGTTCAGCAAGCACCCCATGGTCATCTGTCCTGAGACACGTTTGAGAATGTGACAATGACATTGACAGACTTGAGTTTTCCCTTCTGTGGGGCAGGGCACTAGAAGCATCCATAATCTTGCACCAAAACGTTGAGTGATTGTTTAGTTTTTAAATTATTAAAATAATAGTAATAATAATAATTAGTAGTAGTAGTAGTATTACATTCATTAATTTATTGTGTGTGAGTACACACGTGTAAAGGTCAAATGACCACTTGGGGGAATCCATTCGTTCATTCCACCATGTTGGTCCTGGGTCTGTGTGCTAGGTGATCAGATTTGACTGCAAGCACCTTTATCTGGTGAGCTATCGACTGCCCCATGCCTTCCTTTTTTCTTGCTTATCTATATTTCCTAAGTAGACACATGCTTTGTCTAAAAGAAAAAAATTATCTATCATCTATCTATCATCTACTATCTATCATCTATCTATATCTTTATCTCTATATTTTTTAAAACTGGGCTTCTCTGTGTAATAGCACTGGCTGTCCCAGACTCACTTTGTAGACCAGGCTGGCTTTGAACTCACAGAGATCTGCCTTGCCTCTGCCTCCAGAGTGCTAAGATTAAAAGCTACCATGCCTGGGCAAATAAAATGTTTTTTAAAGAATTTGTTTTGTTTTATGTGCATGGGTGTTTTTTTCCTGTGTGTATGTCTGTGTAGCCTGATGCCCACAGAGGCCAGACAGGACGTCACTGAGTTACAGATAGGTGTGAGTCCCCATGTGGATGCTGGGAATTGAACCTGGGTGCTCTCCAAGAGCGGTAAGTGCTCTTAACCACGGAGCCATCTCTCTAGCCCCCAAATAGAATGGTTTTTTTTTTTTTTAAAGAAAAAAAGCAAGCTCATCTTAAGCTGAGCCTTGGATCTGTGAATGACATACCCCGTGTCCCACTAAACAACCTGTGTCTGGGTCCCACAACAGCCACCAACAAGAACTGCCAGACAGCAGTCCTCTCTCAGTTGAAGACTCCCTACCCCTGGAAGTCCTCACCCAGCATGTTACCACTTTCCTTCAAACCCACCCCAGGCCTCCTCCCACTTTCGCCATAGAGTACATAACGGAGAGTACATGTGGCACCCGTCTGCCTTCGATTATAAGGCAAGTCACCTCACTCCTGCTGGAGCTCATGTTCTGCCTCTGCAGCCTAAGGCAACAGCCATTTTTAAATGGCTTTACTTTCATGTAAGTCACACATTACATGTATGGATTCTCTGCTGCTGCTGCTGCTGCTGCTGCTGCTGCTATAGCAGCAAATGACCGCAAGCTTAGCATCTCAGAAGAGGGACGCATCTTGCTAGGCTAAGATCAATGTGCCGGCAGGGCTGAGCTCCTTTCCCGAGGCTAGTCCTGAGAACAACTTTCCTCTCCTTGGCAACCTCGGAGAGGGAGCCTCGTGCTCACAGCTTCCTTTCTGGGACGTCAGTGGTACCCACAAGTCCACGTTATACCTCCTTTTTTTTGGTTCTTGCCTCTGTTTTCAAGGTCCCTTGGGATTGCATTGCCATCTGGTCTCCCCCTCGCCACCTCCCTGCCCCCCCCCACCCCCCTCACCCCCGCGAAAACCTCCTTCTCACTGTGATAACTAACTTGGTTGTGAGGACTGGGACGGAGGAGACGGCCATCTCTGAGGGGCCATTATTATGCCTCCGTTCCACACCGCCCTACGTCTAAAATGTGTAACTAAGTATTGTGGCGAGCTGGGTGGGGAGATGGCTTAGCCGGCAATATGCTTATTGCATAAGCACCGGGACCAGATGTGATGGCACACATCTGTGAGCACCGCACTGGGGAGGAGGAAACAGGAAAGTCACTGGCCAGTCAACCTGGGCTAATTTATGCCTTTCAGGTGAGGGAGAGAGACCCTGCCGCAAAGAGTAAGGTGGATAAGTACCAGAGAAATAACACCTGGGGTAGGCATCTGGCCTCTATATGCAATGTACCTGCACACACACACACACACACACACACACACACACACACACACATATACACACACACATATACACACACACATACACACACACACATACACACACACACACACACCACACACACACAGTTGTAGAATACCCTCCAATATTGTAAGCTGTTATCACCATAGTTGCTTTAGAATATTTTCATCATCCCCAAAGGCCCTCATGCCTTTTAGCAGTCACTCCTGGCTCTTGCCTCACAGGCTTTCCTCCCCCCAGCCCCACCTCCGTGCTGGGCAACCACAGGTATGCTCTCTACACTGATCGCTTTCCCTGTTGTGGACATTTTACATGAACGCAACCTTACAACGTGCAGTTCTTAGCGACTGGCTTCTTTTCCCTAGTAGAATGCTGTAGCATGGGTCGCCACTTCATTCCCTTTTTGCAGGTAATATTTTATCTCCTGTGTGTGCATTCTGTATTTGCCTACTGTTCATCCATTGATAGACATGTGGCTTGTGCCCCCCCCCTTTTTCTTTTTTTTTACTATTATAAGTAGCATTCCTATAAACGTCTATGTACACACTGTGTGTGTGTGTGTGTGTAGATGTGTTTTTACTGTGGTTTACATCTCAGGACTGGAACTGCCAGGTCACATGGGAGTCACGCGTTTGCTGTTTTGGGGTGTCCCCAGCAGAGCAGGAGGCGCTGGTTCCTCTGTCCTCTGCAGCACTGTCTTTCGGCCTCATTTCTGTCATCTCCTGCTGGCTGGTGTGCAGTGGTGTCTTGTAGGTTCGACTTACCTTTGGTTTTTGTTGTTGTTTGTTTTCAGGCAGAGTCTCATTATGTAGTCCCTGGCTGGCCTCTCACACACACTGCTCCTTGCTCCTCTGCCTCCTGAGTGCTGGGAATAAAGGCGTGCCCACCACACCCAGCTGAGGATCTTACAGTCAGAATGAACTGCTTCCCCACCCCCTTACCCCCCACCCCCGGGGACCAAGTCTGAAACTGTCTTCATTGCCCTAAAGACTTGTGGCTTATGTTCTCTTTGAGGGGCAACTTTTTCTATTTTTATTTATAACAGAATTAGTGCCTTTGTTCCTCAATCTTTAGGGACACGGCATCAGCAAATCTTCATCCACCAGGTTAAAGTCAATGATAACAGGGCTCTGGGCTCCGGCAGAAAGAGAGAGTGATACCCCCCCCCTTCCACCTTGAGCCCCAAAGCCCACATTTTGCAGGGGCCCTGCCTCTACTGGTTGGCTTGGAGTGGCAGCTCCAGCCCATGGTGCTGGCTGCTGTGTTTCCGCAGCTGCATACTGCCCAGCAGGTGAGGGACAGGGTACAGGCTGAAGGGTGGCGTTTGGGTACAGGGGTCATGGTGGGAGTACAGAGGAGCTAGCTGAAACCCCACTGGCTTTGGCTGTGTCTGAGGGCAGGGTGGCCATTGCTTTGCCATCTTTCACCTCAAGGTTGGCATTCTCCTTCATAGGACATCAAGTGCAGGCCGACATAGTTGGCATCTCAGAGCCTTGGCAGGAGTCAGCTAAGCTGGTAGGAACTGGTGCTGCCAGATGGAGCTGTTGGTGCAGGGCTCCAGGGGCTGCATTCTCTAGCCTGTCCATTCTCCCTGAGGACGGATGTTTTTAAAACTGTGTGTGTGTTGATGTGTACGTAAGACACCTGGGCTCTTGTTAAAATGCAGTTACTGCAGAGTAGGTGTGGGGAAAGTGTTCTCTCTCTCTCTCTCTCTCTCTCTCTCTCTCATCTGCTTTCCTCACAAGTGGCTGTATGGTGCTATACTGCTGTTCCATGCAACCCACTTTGAGTAACAAGGAATTCAAATATTCTTTCCTAAGCTTTGCTCACATAAGAGCCAACATCAGGAGCTGGGGTGATGGCTTAGTGGTTAAGAGTGTATGCTGTGTTCAAACCTTGACACCCACATAAGAAAGCTGGGCAAGGTTGGTTTAGAATATAGGTTCCGTGCCTATGGTCCCAGGGCTGTGGGGCAGGGACAGGAGGATCAGTAGGGCCTGCTGGCTCTTCGGGTTCAGTGAGAGACACTCCATCAAGGGAATAAGATGGAAGAGTGATTGACCAGGACACCTGGCATGTTCCCCATGCCTATGAATGTATACAGAGGCTTGTGTGCCCACACACATGTATGTACAAATACACACACAGGCACACACACATACAGACACACACAAGACAAATCACACAGACAAATACAGACATACACAAACATGCAGACATATACATAGACACAGAAAAAGAGAGACAGATCATATAAACATATATACATGCAGACATACACATATATATAGACATATATTCATACACACAGAGACACACACATACAGATTCACACACAGACATATATAAACAAATACACATGCATGCAGACATACAAATACACATACATGCAGACATACACACAGACAGAGGCAGATAATACATACACACAGAACAACATACACATAGACCACACATATGTATATATGAATATGTATATACAGACATATGCACATACACAGAGAGACACACATACATACAAACACACATGAAGAGATACACACAGACAGAGAGAGAGAGACAGAGCATTCAGACATACACAGAGACACGCACACATAGATTAAACCTACATATATAAAACATAAACACACATGTAGACATACACACAGACACATACAGAGACATGAACACACACACAGAGACAGATCATATCATACATACATATACAGACATATATGCATACACACACAAACAGATCACACAGACATGAGTGCATGTGCGCACACGCACACACACACATAGAACCAACATCATATTTTTACCATATTTTTCATTTCCTTATAAAATAAAATTTTTTTCTTTTAATTGAGTAGCAATAAAATATCTTCTCAGACTCATTCTAGGCAATAATATGCATGAAATAGCAGGTTTTATACGCTACTTGCATTTTTGTAATACGCATTAAAATATCTATTCAGATATAAAGGAATTCATGTGTAAACCACAAGAAATGGTTCTCAGGAACGAGGGCACCCTTGGCGCCCAGAGCATGGTGCTACTAGAACTTTCAGGGCCTTGGTTCTTACCCTTTAAACACTACCACACTTTAATTGGACACTTTTGACTTGCTTCTCATGGTTTTGCCCCATTTTTCTGGGCGGCAATTTGGCCGAGGATTCCTGTCTCTTCCTCTATTATCCACTCTGATTAACTCGGCTGCACCTGTCAGCCTTTATCCCTGCAAGTGAGCGGGTGGAGCGAGGCGTGCTGGAGAAGTCGTTAAAATGCATGAGTTACATCTGATCCACTCTTTCCTGTCGGGGAGTGGGGTGTGTGGTGTGTGATGAGTCCCCGAGCCCCACATCTGGGCTCCTGTTGGCAGCTCAGGGGCTCGTGGTGGGGATGTCTGCAGAAACCACGGGATTGATGTCAGCTTTATCTAGGGGGTATTGTGGGGGAGCACAGCATGCTTGGCTCTCTGATCCTCTGTGTGCTTCTTCTGGGTGCAGAGAGCAGGTGAATTTTACCTGTGTTTTCAAAGTGTCTCTCTCTCTCTCTCTCTCTCTCTCTCTCTCTCTCTCTCTCTTCTCTCCCTCCCTCCCTCCCTCCCTCCCTCCACTTCCTCCTCCTCCCTCCCTCCCTCCCCATCTCCGTCCTTGTTTGTTTTGAAGCAAGGTCTCCTATATCCCAGACTGTCCCGACTCACTATGCAGCCAAGGATGAGCTTGAACTTCTGGTCCCCACCCCCACCCCGGAATCGAACTCTAGAGTGTTGAGATCCCAGGTGTGCACAACCACACCCAGTTTAGGCTGTGCTGGGAATGGAACCCAGAGCTTTGCGCATACTAGGCAAGCACGTGCCCATGTGAGCTAGAGCCTCAGCCGGAAAGAGAGATTCTTCAAGATGGAGCAAGGCTTGTTTCCAGACCTCACTTTTTTGTTCTGCTGCTTTCTCTTGGATGCTTGCAGGACATAACCCTTAACTAAGTTTTTAAATTGCATGTGTGTGTGTGTGTGTGTGAGAGAGAGAGAGAGAGAGAGAGAGAGAGAGAGAGAGAGAGAGAGAGAGAGAGAGAGAGAGCCTTACCTGTGAAGCCATCGACCAGGCTACAGCGGTACCCAGCAGGCTAGGAGAGGTATTGGGATGTCTGAAGGAAGTGTGGTGAGTGTCCTTGAGGTTTTTCCTTCCAGTGACTGACAACGTGGAAGTCAAAGAACAACTTGCAGGAGTTGGTTCTCTCTTCCTACCATGAGGGTCTTCGGAATTGAATCTCAGCTCTTAGTGGGGGTGGGGGTGGGGTGAAGCAGGATGATCAGAAGTTCAAGGTCATCCTTAGCTCCATAGTAGCTGGAGCATCTCAGAGTTCAAGCTTTGATGCCCATGGTGACCTAGTGCTGTACCTGGAGAGAGCTCTGAGTCCTGTGATGGCTGTAAAGCCTCAGCAAATGTGGAACATTGGTACTTACCATTTGCTTCCTTCTCCATCTCTTCCTTCCTCCTTCCTTCCTTCCTTGCCTCTTTGCCTTTGTGTTTTGGCTCCTTGCCTTCTCTCCATCCAATTGCAACTGCAGGGAGCAGCAGGAGTTTAAACTGAGGTCAGATCACGGACGGAGAGGAGTGTAATCTTCAGGCTAAGGGAAGTAAGTTGCCTCTGAAGGTTACGGGGTGAAAGCAAGGCCTGGTCAAAGGTGGACATGAATCTGGCAACAGAGATGGGGACAGAGTGATGGGGGTGCAGAAGCTGGGGCCAGAGGGTGCAGACCTCCAGGACCCTGGAAGTCAGCTGAGAGGAGCGGGGAGCAGAGGCTGCACCTCTACGGTCCACCCCTGCCCAGTGTGTCTGGGAGAAACCATCTCCTTCATCCATCTTGCTACAAAACTCAGCCAGACCTCCCGGCCTTCCCAGTGTGACCTCAGACCAGAACCTGACCTCTTTGGGCCACCACAGGGAGGACTCGGGGCCCTGATGACACCTCTGGCTTCCCGGGGAAGACTTTGCTGGCTCTGATAGGCTTCCAGCATCTTCAGGCATGCTCCCTGCCCAGAGATTAATTTGTTTACTCCCTTGCCTGGAGATGAACGGCTAGAACGAATCGTCTATCAGCTCACCAGCAACACAACCTTGCCCCGCCTGGCCCTGAATGTCCATTTTCTGGCAAAATATGTCCTCACCGCTGCCAAGGCTGCTTGGAAAAATGCTAATTTTATCCTCAAATTAAAATTTGTTCCCCTTTCCTCATTTTAATAAAAGCGAAGCATCCGGAAACGTTGCCACGGCACAGAAGAGAAAGATCCGACATAATTTTCAAAATGCCTTCAATCACACGGCTTTCCGAAAGGGTCTGTCCTCTGGCCCTGACCACCTCCCCCATCCCCACGCCCCCCTGGGGCAGCATTTACATTTCTTAATAACCCCTCATTAATATTCATGAGCAGGGGTGGGTAATAATGGCTGAGCACACTGCACTAATTCAATTTCCACCCGCCTCGGCCTGTTTACTTAATCACCAAGGGACCGGGGTTACTCAGCACAATTATTTATTCGGAATTAGATCTGAAGGCATCTGGACTGCAAACAGGAACTAGAGCAAAATAGAAACTGGATGCGCTCGGTCCCGCGCTCCGAGCCCCTCCCCCTGGCTGCCCGCCAAAGACTCAAGGCCAGCAGGTCAGAGTAAGCACTGGGCTGGGAGGGTACTTGTTGAAGTAATGGCTAGTGCTGAGTAAGAAAGATGCTGGCCCTGTCAGGGCTCTCCCCTCAGTGGTGGTCCAGGAGGGACCATCAGGTCTGCTGGTGGTTAAAAGTAAGGTTAGCCTCAGTGGGTGCTCAAGCTCATCCCAACATACTCGTGGGCTGAGCCTTGGACACAGGCCTTAGGGGACGAGAGGGTGTGGCCTGAGCCTGAATAAAAATGCCTGTTCACCATCATCCCAGTGTGGGTATGTATGACTCTTAAGTACAGCCTGTGGCTTCAGACATCCACTGGGCTTAACCCCTAAGGATAGTGGGGATTTACTGTACATTATGCCAGCTACTTGGGCCACACTCTTCTAACCTGATGTTTAACAAACTCCTGTTCATTTCTCAAAGCCCAGCTCCAATTAACCACTCACTTTTCTGCATTCTCCTGGCAAAGCCACACCTCTCCCTTGATTTCTCTATGCTCTGCTCTGGCCCCTCTTGAATCTTTCTCATCTGTCTCCATCTTTGCTCTACTCCTTACTTAGGAGCAAGGAGGATGCTAGGTATTTCTTCCAGCCAGGAGTAGCATCTGTTAGGACTCAGCTCCAGTCCCCTACTTATGATGTCATTGCTTACTTACCATGGAGGCATGGCCCTGCCTAGGGCCATATAAAAGAACAGACCCTCCCCCCCTCCCCCTGTCCCCCTCTCCCCCTCTCCCCCTCTTCCCCTCTCTCTTTCCCTCCTCCCTCCTCTTTCTCCTCTCCTCTCTCTCCTCTCTCCCTCTTCCTCCCTGTCTCTCTCTGGGGTACCCCTCCTCCCTTTTCCTTCTCCCCACATGCTCTTTAATAAACTCCTCTACAACATAATATCTGGTACCTTATACCTTATTATACCTTATTACCTTATATCTTATATATTAATTATAAAAGCATCTCCTTTGGGTGTCCAGCTTGTGGGAGCGCCACAATCCACCAGGGAGCCCTCTCCTAGATGGTGCACACACATCTCTGTCTCTCAGGCACAGCGTGGTGGCAGCCTTCTGCCACAGCTGGTCTTTGGACTCTTCCCTGCTTTCAGTTGCTTCTTGGCTCCTCCGTTTCCATCCACCCAGGAGTTCCTCTTTTGTGACTCCTTAAAGTGGCTCCTGCTTCCACACTGACTGATACAGTCGCTGCTGGAATGCAAAATCCTGGTGGGGAGGGCCACATTCTGTATCCCAGGATGGATGGGTGGATGGATGGTGATTATATGACATTTCTAATTAGGTTCCACCTCTGCTCAGAGTTTTCCCCAGATGTGAATAAGCATTTTTATGAAAGAATTCTAAGCCAGGCAGAGCGGCACAGCCTGTAATCCCAGCATAGGGGAAACTGAAGTGGAAGGAGCACCACAAATTTGAAGCCAGTCTGGCTTACATAGTGACGGGTAGGCCAGCCTGGGCTACATAGAAAGACCTCTCTGAAAACACATGACACATCATTAACACTAGTCTCCTAATGAAGTGTCTTATAGTAGGAAAAGGCTATGTGAGTCCCCTGTGAGGAATTTTGATACTGGGCTGTTCTGGTTAGGCCCAGTCAGCACTTCTGCTAAAGTGGCTGCAGGGTAGCAAGGAGGGGGGAGTGAGGCGGGAGAAATTGGGGGGGGGGGGAAATCTGTCATAGATTGGAGGCAGCATCTAGGAAGGAACAAAAGGAGGGGCTAGGGAGATAGCAGGTGATTTAATCACCCCAGACTCCTTTAAAGGCAACCCCCGCCCCCACCAGCCCACACAGGCCTGCGAAACACCTGGGCCCTGCAGTGCCGGGGCCAAGGCTCTTCATTAAAATTTCTTGGAACTCAGGCTAGGTTGGACGAAAGTCAAGAGCTGCCAGCTTGTCTGCCAGGTGAGGTTAGAGAGTGGCCAGAGGGACATTTCTGTAGAAGTCATTGAAGGAGTCAGCAGGGGCCTTGGGATCAGGAGGAGAGTGAAGGAGAGGAGGGACCAGGTTATAGGGATGTGCCCCAGCCTGTGTTGGGTAGGCACCCCAGAATAAGAACTGGAAACAAAGTAAAGGAAGGTTATTTGAGAGGTCAGAGGCCAGGTGGCCAGCAGACACTGCTTTGTGCAAGCAGGGCTCAGTCCTAAGTAGCTGGCTGAGAAACTGGGCATCAGTCTACGAACCACTAGCACCCCTAAGAAAGCATGGCCCTGGGGTGGGTGCTGGCTCTCACGTAAACCCTATGTGCCTATGTGATTGGAGAACAGATTTCTGGGACAGCTGTGGGAAGGGGCGTAGAGGCAAGGTCTTAAGGGGGGGGGGGACTGCTATTGTTGTGCTGGATACTGTGTACTGGGTTGCTTGCTGACGTCACAGGAATGATGAAGGGCGGTGGCATGAGAAATCCACAGGACCACTCAGTCACACCAGACTGATGTTCTCCAAACTGAGCTCCCAGGCTCTGTGGCTCTTTCCTTTCCTCCCTCCCTCCCTCCCTCCCTCCCTCCCACGTATGCTCTGCACAGAGAACATCGCTAGGCAGAGGTGAGCGTGTGAACAAGACCCCATGCTGCCTGCATACGAATGTGGACAGCAGATAATAAACAGGTGCCTGCACAAAAGAAGATGCTCTCTGAGCCTGCTGAGCTTTCCCCATGGAAAGAGCAGGAAAGAGGGACGAAGGGAAGCAGGAGGGGGCGGTGAGCACTACCTGGACCCACAGCTTCTGACTCAGTCACTTGTTACAGTTTTTTGGAGTTTCAGGGGTCAATGCAATACCAAATATTTTTAAATGTTTTTTTTTGTAGGTTTATTTTATGGATATAGGCGTTTTGCTTTCATGCATGCCTATGCATCATATTCCTGCCTGACCTGTGGAAGCCAGAAGAAAGTGTGGGATCCCCTGGGATTAAGAGTTACAGATGGCTGTGAACTGCCATGTTGGGGCTGGGAATCAAGCCTAAGCCCTCTGGAAGAGGACCCAGTGCTCTTAACCACTGGACAACCTCTCTAGATCCTGTGTGTGTGTGTGTGTGTGTGTGTGTGTGTGTGTGTGTGTGTGTACACCAATGTTCGATTACTAAGTTTTTATTTTACCTAATAAAACATTTTTAAGCCCAGCAATGACCCGTTACCATTAATATGGCTCCATAAAGGGACAGTATTTTAAATATCCCCAAAGTAGGAAGAATGTGAACTTAGAGTAAAAAGACAGTCTTTTAAATCAAATAAGTATATTTATTTTTAAAAGTCTCATTTTCACCATTTTTCCCTCTGATTCTTTTTTTTTTTTTTTTTTTTTTTTTTTTTTTCCCAAGACAGGGTTTCTCTTTTAGTCCTGGCTGTCCCAGACTCGATTTGTAGACCAAGCTGGCCTCGAACTCACAGAGACCCGCCTACCTCTGCCTTCCGAGTGCTGGGATTACAGGTGTGCGCCACCACACCTGGCACTGGCCTCTGATTCTTAAAAGCTTCCCTCCAGTTGAAAGAGCAACGTCAGTTCAGGATGCATAGCTGTTGCCTCTGCCTTTTACTTGGTCATTTGTATATCAAGAGAAAAGTATACATTTTGTATCCTATGCCCTGTCTGTCAGTTTTCCCATTTGTAGAGTTGAGGCAAAGAGTTGCTTACATTCATGTTTTAGGGGATGAGCTAGAAGTTTGTGTGGGGGTGGGGTGCTGTGTTAGCAATGATAAAATTCCCAAGCAAGTCAACCGAAAGGAGAAAAAAGTCATTCATCTTGGAGTTTCAGTCCGTGGTCAGCTGACTCTGTTGTTTAAGGGCCCGTGTGAGGCAGGAACATCACAATGGAAGAAAAGCTGCTCACCTCCTGGCAGACAGGAAACAGACAGAGAATGGAAATCAGGGTCCAGAGACAAGATCCACCCTGTAAAGACTCACCCTTCAGTGGCCTCCAGTGGCCTTCTAGAAGACCCCTACCTCCTGGCTTCTACCCTCAACACCAATAACAATATCAATTATGCATCCATCGATGAGTGAGTCCACTGCTTAGTTCAGAGCCTTCATGATACATTCGTGTCTTAGCATTAACAGATGGAGACTGAACCTTCGATCCAAAAACCTATTTGGGGGACACTTCATATCCAAAACCTAATCTCACCTAAGGCTCACAGCCACCTCAAAGTGCTGATGAGTCTCTGTAGTCTGTCTCCAGGAGTTCTCAAAGTCTCAACTTCTAACATTTCTCAAAACTCCACGTTCAAATTCCCTTTTGAGACTCAAAACTCTTACTGTGAGCCATTATAAAAATCACATGCTTGTGGGACAGGGTTACACAGCCCCAGTCCAAAAGGGAGGAATAGGAGAATACCAAAGGAGAGCCATACATACCAAATAATACCAAGAGTCAGCAGGGAAACACTCAGCCCGTCAGCTCCAGGCCCAGCATCCAGGGCAAGCGGGGCTGTGTTGGGAATCCAGAAGGCTTGGGCAGCCTTACCCTCCGTTCTTGCCTCCCCTTGAGCTGTATCTCTAGTTTCTTGGAGTCTCCACCGCAGCCTGAGCTCTGCCACACATTTCCTGGCCTCCCAGTCCTTCCACTGAAATTCAAACAGAAGCCTCCTTGACCACACACAACTCTCCCATTTCACACTCCTGCAAAACCAGCACCACATGGACAACACCAAGGGCTGCCATTACTTGGGCAGTAGTTTGACCCACTGGGACTGTAGCTGCAGTGGCTTCTGAGTGCCAGGATGGCTGGGCGCAAAGAAGTAAAGCCACAAACAGTTTCCTAGGTATAGATACAGAGTGGCACAGAGTTCTCGTCTCAAAACAGAAGTAGTCAGACTTTACATTTTCTTTTTTTTTTTTTTAAGATTTATTTATTTTATGTTTATGAGTACACTGTCTTTATGCACACCAGAAGAGGGCATTGTATTATAGGTGGTTGTGAGCCACCATGTGGTTGCTGGGAATTGAACTCAGGACCTTCAGAAGAGCAGTCAGTGCTCTTAACCACTGAGCCATCTCTCCAGCCCCAGACTTTACATTTTCATACCATTGAACCTTCAGTAGGAGGAGGTTTTGCTGATTCCTGAGATTCCCCAAGCTTATTTCCTGTTGTCCCAAAGCATTGGCTTCTTTTTAAAGGCCCCACTCTCCCCAGCAACTATACGTCCCTTGGGCCCAACTTTAATCACACCCCTTTTCTGTAAATGGGGTTGACTCAGACCAGGGGATGAGACAAGAGCTTTAGGAATACATGGCTTGGGCTGAGCCTACAGTGTTTCTATCTAACTATCCCTAGGCCTAGGCCTGGAAGCTTCTAGCCTTTGTACAATCTAATCTTCTGCAAGTCTGGACTTTGAAGGCTTTGGCTTCCACCCTCTATCTGCTATCCTAGACTTAGAATGTTTTTAGCCTCTAAGGATTACTTCTGAAAAAGCTCATGCTATCTAGCTCTTTGTTTGTTTGGTTGGTTTTGGTTTTTTGAGACAGGGTTTCTCTGTGTAGCCCTGGCTGTCCTGGATTCACTTTGTAGACCAGGCTGGCCTCAAACTCACAGTGATCCCCCTGCCTCTGCCTCCCGAGTGCTGGGATTAAAGGTGTGCACCACCATGCCTGGCCTGCTATCTAACTCTTTCTGAACTTTGGCTGGCTGGTTCAGCTCAGCTGTTCTGGCTCATAACTTCTCTCCTAGCTGACTGATTCAAACTGACTTCTTTCTGCTTCTCACTGAATTGCTCTACTTGGAAAAACCACTTCTCCACTCCATGAACTCAACTGCACTCAACTAAACTCTACTGTACTGTCTCTACAGACTCCCCTCCCTTCCCCTCCACTGTCTGTCCTGTCTGTCTGCCTCTCTCTGCCTCTCTCTCTCTCTCTCTCTCTCTCTCTCTCTCTCTCTCTCTTTCTCTCTGTGTGCTGTGTTTAGGTAGTCTCTTTCTCTTGTGAGAGTTAGGTGTAGCCTATCTCTGATGCGTTCTGTCAAATCTTTCTCTGATTCATGACTTTATCTGTCCCTTAATTAGCATCATTGTTTGGGATTAATGGTGTGTATTAAAGGCAGGTCTGTATTCTGGCCAGAGGGATTAAGGGTGTGTTGTGTCTATATACCAGCCAGAGGGATTAAAAGTGTGTACTGAGGGCATGTCTGTGTTCCAGCCAGATCACAGAGACCTAGGTCTTTGGATGTGATCCCTTGCCAGAACAGCCATGTTTCTGGACTCCTCAACACTTTTCTGAACAAACTGTTAATTTTCAGATCCTCTGTCCTGCTTTTGGCTCCCAAAACTCACTGTAAATCTGGCTAAAAGAAGCCTCCAACTTGGGAGGCAGAGATAGGTAGATCGGTGTGAGTTTGTGGCCAGTCTGATCTACAAAGCAAGTCCAGGACAGCCAAAGCTACACAGAGAAACCTTGTCTCAAAAAACAACAACAATAACAACAAAACAAAAAACAAAATAAAACAAAACAAAGAAAAAAGTCTCTTTAATCCCAGCACTCAGGAGGCAGAGGCAGGCAGATCTCTGTGAGTTCAAGGCCAGCCTGGTCTACAAAGTGAGTCTAGAACAGCCGAGGCTACACAGAGAAACCCTGTCTGAAAAAAATAAAAAACAAAAGTCTCCAGTACCCAAGTCACAGCCTTAATGCTGGTTTCTCTTGGAGTTTCCTACCAAATTAATTAGTTGGTCACCTTTAAATTAGTGTTCCATAAAGTTTTGGGGTATGCTGAAATACAGATGTGTTCTTTGGCAGAGTGTGACATGAATGGCTGCTAGTCAGATTCCCTGCAGACTCCTCATTCTTGCCTAACCCTTCTCAGCAACAGTCATCACCGTTTCATTCTTATAAATCTTCTAAGATGCCGCAAATCTCTCATCAAGCTTGACACACATAATTCTAAGACTTTGTTTTTGAGACGGTTTTGCTATGTAGCCTGGGTGGGTTGGCCCTAAAGTTACTATGTAGCATTGGCTAGCCTTGAGCTTGGATCCTCTAGTTTGCGTCCCTGAGGGCTAGAGTTAGAGGCTTGTGATTATAATCCAAATGTACGCAATTTTTCTCTCACCAATCAGCTCCAAAGGCTTCTGAAACACAATGTTGGAAAAGTGATGGTGACAATCCCACTTCTTGGTGCCTATTTCTTGTATTAGTCAGCTTTCATCACTGTAACAAAATAGTTGAGGGAAAAAAATCAATATTTCAGTTTCAGTGCAGGGTGACTGTTTCTTCTTAGGCAGAAAGAATGTGGCAAAAGGATACGTGGATGGAGGAAGCTGCTCACCTTAGATGGACCAGGAAGCAAAGAGAGGCGAACAGGAAGTCCAAGATGAGCTCAGTTCTTCAAAGGCACACTGACCTACTTCCTTCAGACTGGCCTGACTTCCTAGCTTCTGCCAGCTTTCCATAATGCCACCACATGAGGAAATCTTTTGATGGCGTCATCCACCGATACATCAGAGCACTTACATTGCAGTCACTGTTTAATAGCATCACTATCTAGAGAACAAGTCTTCAGCTCATGAACCCTTTGCAAAGGAGTGTGTGTGTGTGTGTGTGTGTGTGTGTGTGTGTGTGTGAAGGAGTATGTGTGTGTGTGTATGAAGGAGTATGTATGTGTGTGTGTGTGTGTTTGTCAAGGAGTATGTGGGGGCATTGTCAAGCAGTATGTGTGTGGGTGTGGGTATCAGGGAGTATGTGTGTGGGTGGGTGTGGGTGTCAAGGAGTATGTATGTGTGTGTGTGTGTGTGTGTGTGTGAGTCTTAGTTACTTTTTATTGCTGTGATAAGATATATGAGGATACCATGATCAGGGAAACTTATGAAAGAAAAAGTTTACCAGGGCTTAAAGTTTCAGAGGGTGAGTCCATGACCATCATGGCAGGGAGCATGGCAGCAAGCAGGCAGGCATGGCGCTGGAGCAGTAGCTGAGAATTTATGTCTGATCTATAGTCAGGAGGCAGAAAGAGAGACACTGGGCCTGGGGTGAGCATTTTGAAACTTCGAAGCCTACCATAGTGACACACCTCCTCCTCTAAGGCCGCACTTCCTTATGCTTCCCAAACCGTTCGGCCAACTAGGGACTAAGCATTCATAAATGAGCATATGGGGGCCATTCTCCATCAAACCGCTATAGGGATGCTTTTCTTCATATCTAAACCATAAACCAGGTGCGGTGGCTCCTGCCTGTAATCCTAGTGCTTGGGGGACAGAGGGAGGAAGTGTAGTGAGAATTTTTGGTTTCTTTGAAACACAGAAATGTTACGGGAACTCATTTTAATCCCAGGTGTGAGATATGGGCCTGCTTCAGACTGTTCATAGCAACTGACCATGATCCATCCCGTGCCCTCCTAGCAGGGCTGTGATTTTGCCAGTTGCAGATTGTTTCTGCAAGTTATGGCATTTGGCATTCAGGGGAGCTGAGAGGGCTGTGGTAGCTGATGCTCCTCTTGCTGCTGCCGCTGCTACTGCTGCTGTGGGTTGCTGGCTGCTGTTGTAGTTGGTTGCAGTTTGTCAATTGGTCTTGAGCAAAGAGACATGAAGAAGAAATTGAATATCCTGAAGATGAAGATCAGCCTTGCTCCAAGGAACTTGACACCCCTAATCAACAGGAAGTAGTCTATCAATAATGGCACCCCCCCATCTCCCCCCTATCTTATAAGGTTGGGGAAGGATGGAAAAGATTAAGGAACCCACAAAGTAGCAAATGCTGGCTATGAGGGAGACTAAAACAGTAAATTAAGCCTTAACAGGGGCCTTAACAATTCATGTAATATGCCCCGTGACCTCTGCCACGTGAGCCCGTCTCTCAAAAGTGTATTCAGGGCTGGGATGATGGCTCAGTATATAAAGTCCTGAGCTCAGATACCCATGGAAAAGAACCGATATAAAAAACCAGATACTGTAATGAGGATTTGGTTTTTGTTGTTGTTGTTGTTTTAGGTTTTTCAAGACAGGGTTTCCTTGTGTAGCTCTGGCTGTCTTGGAACTCACTCTGTAGATCAGGCTGGCCTCGAACTCAAAGATCCACCCTACCTCCATCTCCCAAGTGCCAGGATTAAAGGTGTGTGCCACCACTGCCTGGCTGTAATGGGTATTGTAATCCCAGCACTCCTGTGGTGAGGTGGGAAGCTGAGATGGGAGAATCCCTGGAAACTTGTGGGCCAGCTAGCTTGGGGTTTGCAGTCACAGACAAATAGATGCTGCCATAAACAAGACAGAAGGTGAGAATAGACACTCTCTCTCTCTCTCTCTCTCTCTCTCTCTCTCTCTCTCTCTCTCTCTCTCCTGGGGGGGCTGGTTACTTCTACTCTAGAGCCTGGCTCCCTGGGAGCTTACCCCACCTCCTAGAGGAAGGTGGCCTGTCCATGCAGGCTGCTCCTTCAAGTGAGTCAAGTGAAGAGCGAGTGTTATATTTGGTTTGTCATTGTTGTTGTTTGGTTGGTTTGGTTTGTCTTTTCAACTTGACACAAGCTAGAGTCATTTAAGAAGAGGGAACCCCAGTTGAGAAAATGCCTGCCCACCCCCCATCAGATCAGCCTGTAGGAAAGCCTGTGGGAATTTTCTTGATTGATGATTCTGAAAGAGTCCAGTCCACTGTGAGTGGTGCCATCCCTGGCAGGTGGCCCTGGGGTGTAGAAGAAATCAGGCTGAGCAAACTGAGAGGAGCAAGCTGGTAAGCAGCATTCCCCTGTAGTCTCTGCTGCCGTTCCTGCCTCTGGGTTCTTGTCCTGACTTCCTGCCCTGACTTTCCTAAGCTGTACAGTGAAACAAACGCTTTCCTCCCCCAAGCTGCTTTTGGTCAAGGCATTTTATCACAGCACTAGAAACCTAACTAGGCCAGTTGGCCCCGCCTTTCCTGGGTTCTTTAGACAGGACACCTGCTCTGAATTCTCAGCTCTGGCATGCAAGATTCCAGAACTCTGAGATTTTTCCAAGCAAAGAGTGGCTTCTACTTTAAGACTTTATCAGTTTCTGTCACTTCTTTAGGGACCCCTGGGTCTGGGACAAGCCTGGAGGAAAGCCCCTGGTCTGCTGCAATGTTGAGACCTTTTTTAAAAATTAATTAATTAATTAATTTATTTATTTATTTTGGTTTTTCAAGACAGTGTTTCTCTGTGTAGCCTTGGCTGTCCTAGATTCACTTTGTAGACCAGGCTGGCCTGGAACTCACAGCGATCCACCTGCCTCTGCCTCCCAAGTGCTGGGATTCAAGGCATGCGCCACCACTGCCTGGCAAGGCCTCATTTATAAAGGAAGCCCTTGCTTGGCAAGTAAGAGATGACAAGCACATGGGGCGGAGAGGACCACCTGCTTGGGGACAGTCTCTGCTCCCCTCTGTGAAGGGAGCAGTTTCTGTCAGCCTCCAGGGCTCTTCCAGGACAACAGCTGCTCAACACCTACCAGTCCCTGAAGCAGCTTCCCTCCCAGACCCCTCCAGTTTGCTTTTGTTCATCCCCAAGGGGCCAATTTTCACAGAACAAACTTTTACCCACCAGCCTGGACCATGAGCTGTCAAAGACAGACAAACAGCCCCGTTATTAGCCTCGCTGGGCAGCACCAATCTTCATGATTCTGATTCTGGGAAGGATCCCACCTGATCTGCCTTGTGCCTGGGGCTTGCTTCCCTCCTCCTCTGATGGCTACTTAGTATGCGTGGTAGGAAGGCAGGTTCATTAGTGGCCTTCGATGCAGCGCAGAACCCAGAGGCTAGGAGGGATGCGATGATCCTGAATGCACCATCTGGAGCCTGGGTCCAGCTTAGACTTTCACAGGACAAAAGCTAATACAGTCTTCTGTTGCTTAGGATGATTTGGGTTGTTTCCTGTCCCTGACTTCTACATAGCAGTGGAAGAGCTGGTGCAGTGTGTGTGTGTGTGTGTGTGTGTGTGTGTGTGTGTGTGTGTGTGTGTACATGTGCACATGTAGGAGTCAGAAATTGATGTTGGGTATGTTCCTCAATTATACTTTTATTTTGTTTTGTTTTTGAGACAAGCTCTCTCTGTGTAGTCCTGGCTCTCCTGGACTCGCTTTGGAGACCAGACTATCCTCAAACTCACAGAGATCCACCTGCCTCTGCTTCTTGAATCTGGGATTAAAACCTCAAAAATATTAAAAAAAAATTTTTTTTTGAGACAGGATCTTTCACTAAACATGGAGCTTATGAGTTGGGTAGATCAAAACTGCCTGGCCAGGGAGTCAGAGGCCTGTGCATTTCAGCCTCGCCAACTCTGAGGTCACAGATGCTCCGTCCTGCATTTAGCTGTTTCTGTGGCTACTGGGGATCAAACTCAGGTCATTATGCTTGCAAGGCAAGGACTTTACTGAGTGAGCCTTCTTTCCAACCCCTGGAGGGAATGACTGCATTCTATCCTGACGTAGCCCTAAGAAGTTGGAAGAGCAAGTCTGCATTTCAGCCTGGGGACCAAGGCCCAGAGATATTAAAGGGGAGGTAGGGGCAGGTCTGAGGTAGCCCAGTCTTAGGTTCCCATCACACTAAGCCACCATGTCTCCAGAATGTGGCCTCTGGGTCTGCGATTGACTGAATAGTGCTGGCCCCAACATGTCCAAGTCTTAATCCCAGGTCTCCATGAATATGGCCTTGTAGGAAGTGGGGTCTTTGAAGATCATGGATGGAGCAGACTCTTAGGTTCCTGTCACACTAAGCCACCATGTCTCCAGAATGTGGCCTCTGGGTCTGCAATTGACTGAATAGTGCTGGCCCCAACATGTCCAAGTCTTAATCCCAGGTCTCCATGAATATGGCCTTGTAGGAAGTGGGGTCTTTGAAGATCATGGATGGAGCAGACTAGAGACAGGACTCTTTTTCTTCCCTTCTCTGCTTTTCTGATCCCTCCCTCCCCTCATCTCCCTGCAGGGACTTTGGCCAGCTGGAGCATGCCGGGCATAGCTCTAGCAGGCCTCGCCGTTCTCTGGTTCTCTTTGCCTTGCTAAAAATCATTACATCCCTAAAGCTCTGCCCCAACGTCTATTCTCCTATTTGGCCACGTCCTCCACCTGAGGCTGACTACCAAGGTCCAGCTATTAAAGTATTGAAGTCCAGCAGTCAAAAGCTCCCTTTGGCTCGCCTAATTAACACGCCCAATTAAAACTAAACACCTCATCCTAAGATGGGGTTTCCCCCTTTACCTTTGTAAACTGCCATTTTCCCATGGGCCACGGCAGGTTCCTGTCTATGCAGATGCAGTCCTTTGTCCTTCAGGGACAAATATCTCTGTCCCCTCTCCCTTGGTTCTTTCCACCACCAACGTTCTTTCCCCCTTGGGCTCTATCATCTGGTTTTGTTTCTTGTTCCTAAGCCCTCTATCCCTCTGGTATAATTAAATCTCCTTTGTGCTGAGAACTTGGACTTGGGGGTCCCGAGCTGATACCAGTCTCTTCTGCTCCTTAGCCTCCTTTCTGAGACGGGGCCTCACTCTGCCCGCCATGCTGACATTAACCTTCTGAGAACTGGGACTGCAGGCATGAGACCCGGCAAACGTGGGGCAGCCATGGGACCACAGAGGGTAGAGGAGTGAGGGAGGGAATGCGTCCACAAGCCCGGGAAATGCCTAGGTTTGTCCACAGCCACCGGAAGCCAGGAAGCAGCCACAACACAGCAGCCACCCCTCAAAGGACTCCAGAGACAGCCAGGTCTGCAGAAGCAAATGGATTCGTGTGGTTTGAGATCGATTACAACAGCTCCTGAAAAGGAATGAAGAACCGGCTTCCCGTTTTCTGCCATCCAGGTCCTTAGGCCCCTGCCCTCCTGCTCTCTGCTCGCCTCTGTGTTTTGGTGCTTGTGGAGGTTGGTGAGGTTTGTGCTCTAAGAGGACAGAGGGAGCCGTTCACAGCCTTCTTTATGTTCTCTGTGTCTTTACTCTGGGTTCTGCAGGTCTCAGCCGAAATGCCACCTTTGTCTCAGTCTCCCGGGTCCCACCTCTCTCTTTTTTTTTTTTTCTTGTTGTTGTTGTTGTTTTTCGAAACAGGGTCTCTCTGTGTTAGCTTCGGCTGTCCTGGGCTCGCTTTGTAGACCAAGTTGGCCTTGAACTCAAAGCGATCTGCCTGCCTCTGCCTCTGAGATTAAAGGGGTGTGCCACCACACCCAGCCCTGGGTGCCACCTCTTTATTCCCAGTGTCCCTGCAGTATCCTTGCACTGCCCATCAACACAACTTGCTGTCTGTCCACCTTGGGGTTGAACACTCCATAAGGTCGCCAATGTGCTTGACTTCTCTTTGTGGCTACACGGACACAGGTTGGGGTGCAAGAGGGACATTCACTAATGCCCGCTGCGTGATTAAATAAGGAACCGTCCCCTGTTCCTGGCCAGTCCTGCTACATGACTGGACTCCTGCCTCCGCAGGGTGAGACACTCTCTCGGAGCAAGTGTGGAATAGCCAGGATCACCAGCAGTAATGGGGGTGGGCATTAGTGGGAGGTGGGCGTGGGCCCCCAGCACAGCTATACCTTGGCATGGACCCCTGCCCATGTTGCCAAGGCTCTGTCAGAGGCGTGACAAACAGCTTGGCTGATGGCTTATAATGTCAGAGATGATGGAAACAGGGAGGCTACGGCTGAAAGAATGGGTTGGGGACGCTTGTCATAACTTTATTTGTGGGAGGTGAGTTGCTGTCGTTCGGGTGATGAATGGTGGCCAGGCCAGCACAATACAGACCCTGCCATCGCCTCTTTCCCCTCGCTCTAAGCCAAATGACTTTGGGGATGAAAAATGACTTTGCTGGGAGAGCTGGGGGTGGGGAGGGATGGGGAGGTGGGGTGATGGGAGAGGGCCCTGGGTGCTAGCATCTTGGAAGGACTTCTGTTTTCTTCTTGCTAGAATCTAAATTTTGCTCAGTCTGGCCTCCCTCCCTCTCCTCTCTCCAGGGAGATCACTGATAATAATCCCAGAAATATTGTCTACCTAATTCTCGGACACGCCTTAAGAAAGAAACGTCCTTTCACAGGTAGGGAAACTGAGGCTGGGTGATAAGAAGAGCAGCCTGATGGGAGGATGTGGTAGAGGACTGCCCAGGAGAGGCAGTGTTTGCAACGGTCCTTCAAGGGGGAGTTAACATCCAGTCAATGAATAGCTCAACAAACTGGAGGTTTTTTCTTTTCTTTTCTTTTCTCTTCTTCTTTCTTTCTTTTCTTTTCTTTTTCTTTCTTTCTTTCTTTCTTTTCTTTTTTTTTTTTTTTTTGTGTTCCTCGAGACAGGGTTTCTCTGTGTAGCCTTGGCTGTCCTGGACTCACTTTGTAGACCAGGCTGGCTTCGAACTCACAGTGAGCCTCCTCCGGAGTGCTCTGATTAGCCACCACGCCCACCCGGCCCGAACTGGAGTTCTTAAAGGGGACACACACAACAGCAAGGGGGATGGCATCTTTGGGGAAAGTGTTCAGTAAGCTGCACACATTTTGCCACCCCTGCGGCTTTAAGGGCTACCACCTTCAGAAGCAGACCTCTGGCAAACATGGCTGCCCTGCCAAGTGCAACAGGAAGTAAAACTGGAGTGCCAAGTCTGAGAGAAGAAACACTCCCAGGGCTGGGCAAATGAAGCACTGAAAAAAGTGTCAAATGTCACAGGCTCCGATGTAGGATCCATGAAGGACAACAGTTAAACCCAAGAGGGCGGCTGTTACAGCATCCAGTTCATCTTGAGGACTTCAAGGATCAGCCATATGATAAATGTCATGGTTTCAAAACCTGTGGGCGAGGGAGGGGTGGGGGCAGGAGCAAATAGTCAATAAATATATGAAAAGATGTTCAACATCTTCAGCTGTCAGTGACATGCGAATCAAAACTGCTTTGAGATTTCACCTCACTCCAGTCAGAATGACTGTCATTGGGAAGGCAAATGACAAGAAATGCTGGCCAAGATGGGGGTGGGGGGGCAGGGGCGGGGACGAACTCTTATTCCCTGCTGGTGGGCTGTGAAATGGGGCAGCTCCTGTGGAAATCAGCATGGAGGCTTCTCCATGAGCTTAAAATAGAATGTCCTTATGGCCAGCTAAACCACTCCTGGGAACGTACCCCCAAGGATTCTAAGCCAACACACAGTAGAGATGCTTTGCATGTCTGTGTTTACTGCTGTGCTATCCACCGGAGTAAAGATATGGGACCAGCCCAGAGGTCCACCGACAAAAGACTGGATAAAGCAAAACGTGGCTAGACACTGTTCACCCATGACGAGGAGCAAAACGATGCCTTCTCCTGCCAAGGGCACGGGCATGTTTCATAAGCTAGAGTCGAGAGCTGGGGGATGGGGGAGTGACTAGCTACCGCCATGCAGGGACGACATGGCTGTCGCAGCCATAAACACACAGCACAGGATGGGGCATGCACAGAGGTGGTGCAGGGAGCCCCCCCCCATCCCTTCCTGAGGGGCTAGTTACTGTTAATGGCTCCTTGGGAGGGGGTGCTATTTAATGGCGTAGCCACTGGGGGTCTAAGCGGGAAGAAGAAGGACAACAGAGACTAATGGGTTAGATACGGTAAGAACTCACTGTATGTATTTCTGAAAGATACATCCTTTGAGAGCAAACAGGTGGAGCTGGAGATGGGCATGTTAAGTGAAATACACAAGACTTAGAAAGGCAAGTGTTCTGGGGCAGAGAGATGGCTCAGCAGGTAAAGGTGCCCGTGGCCAAGCCTGACAAACTGAGTTCAATTCCTGGGATCCACACGGTGGAAGGAGGGAACTGACTCCTACACCTGGCACCCATGGGTTGTCCTCTGATCTCTGTGAGTGCTCTGTGGCACGTGCACACTCTAAAATGTTTAAAATAAAAGACTTGAAGAAAGAAAGACAAGCTGGGCATGGTGGTGCACGCCTTTAATCCCAGCACTCAGGAGGCAGAGGCAGGTGGATTGGTGTGAGTTCGAGGCTAGCCTGGTCTACAAAGTGAGTCCAGGACAGCCAATGCTACACAGAGAAACCAAAAAGAAAAGAAAAAAAAAGGACAAATGTGCATGCTTTCTCTCATATATTGAATCGTGTGTGTGTGTGTGTGTGTGTGTGTGTGTGACATCAAAGTTGAAGGGGGACTTATTGGAAGGATGAAGGGGACCAGTGGGCATGGAGGAGTAGTAAGAGAGGATAGTGGAGCACACAGCCCCCACAGATGAAATTGTAGTGAACCCCATCCAGGTGTATACTGAGTATGTGCTGACTTTAAAAAATGATAGTGAAAGAAGGCAGCCATTGGGGACAAAGGTATTGGGGGGGGCAGTGAGAAGAAAATAAAAAGTCTTGTGCCCACTTTTGTCTGCTTACACTGAGCAAGTCACTGCTTTTTTCTCTTTCAAACAGAACCCCCACATTGGAAGGGTGGTCCTTTCCCCTGCAGGCGGCCTTGGGCTAGCCACGCGGTTCCAATTGCAGAGTGAGTGATGAGTTTGGAAACAGGAGCAATTCTGCCCAGTGAGACATGAGGAGTGCTTGCCTAAGGGCTTCTAGAAAAGATTCTGCTGTTTCTCAGAAGGAAAGAGTCCCTGCTTTGCTGCTGGACACGGCTGTATCTGTGTATAACGTCTGGTAATGTGGCAACCAGCCCATGAGCAAATGGGTAAAACTAAGTTCTCATGTTATCTTCCTGGGAAGTGGGGGGTGGGGGGGGTGGGGGTTGGGCGGGGCACAGAGCCATGCAATGGGTGACTCCTACAGCCATCCCGCCTCAGAACCGAATTTCTCAGTGTTAACCTGTCAGAGAGATATTTCCTTTCTGCAGCCCCAAGGCCTTCCAGCTGATATCACAGAAAAGTAGATCCGGATGCCGTTGCTTTCATAGCTCAGGCTTGCAGAAGGGCCTAAGGAAGCCGAGGGCACAGGAAGCAGGCTGTGCAACCCAGCGCAGCAACCCAAACCTCAGCTCAGCTACTTGCTGCCTGAGTGACCTTGGACGCATCATTTAATGTCTGAGATTTTAGTTTCTGGGAGTGAGGGTGATACATCGCAGGGCTCCGGCAGTAAAACGGAAGGGCTGCTGAGAATGATATGTGTCCTGGCTTGCTTTCCATCGCTGTGATAAACACCCTGACTAAAGCAGCTGGGGACGAAAGGGTTTATTTCATCTTATAGTTTATAGTTCATCACTGAAGGAAGGCAGGACGGGTGTTCAAGGCAGGATCCTGGAGTTGGGCCCTGAAGCAAAGACAGTCAAGAACGCTAGTTACTGGCTTGCTCAGCTTGCTTTAAAATTCTCTTTAATTTAATTTTCATGTGTGTGGGTGTTTTGCCTGCATACATGTCGGCCTGCCATGCTGCATGCCTGGTGCCCATAGAGGCCAGAGGAGGGAATTAGATCCTTTCTGTAACTAGAGCTTCAGATGTTTGTGAGCTGCCACGTGGGTGCTGGGACTCAATCCCAGGTGCTCTGGAAGAGTAGCAAGTGCTCTTAGCCACAAGCCACCTCTCTAGTCCCTCAGCTTGCATGCATACATATACGTATACATATATGTATACGTATATGTGTATATATGTATGTGTATGTATGTGTGTGTGTATACACACACACACACACACACACACACACACACACACACACACACACAACCCAGGACCACTTGCCAGGGGTGGCACCACCCACAGTGGGCTGGTCCTTTCAATATCAGCCACTGATCACAGTGAGAGAACACATCCTCTCTGCCCATAACTGAGGATGTGACAAGCTGCTCTGAGCTTCTGCCCTGACTTCTCCTAATCATGGACTGTGAGCTGGACCACTTTCTGGCCCCAGTAGCCTTTGTCAAGGTGTTTTCTTACAGCTCCACACAGAGAAACCAGAACAGGGGGAGGGCAAAAGCTTTCAGTTCAGGTGTTAAATACATGCATACATACATACATACATACATACATACATACATACATATATACAAGGCACTTACAATAACAACATGTGTCACTCACACTCTGCTAGCTAGATTTTCTTTTGTTTTTGTCATCTTGACACAAGTTAGGATCACTTAGGAAGACGGAACCTTAGTTGGGGAAATGCCTCCATCTGTTTGGCCTATAGTAAAGTCTGCATTTTCTTGATCAAGAACGCTTACTGCTTAGTTTGCGTTCTCTACTCTTCTACAGCCCAGGGCCCAGAGCCGGTGGATGGTGCCGCCCACTTTAGCCTCGCTCTTCCTCCATTCATTAACACTGTCAGGACAGTCTCCACACACAGGCTCCAGCTGACCTAAACAACCCTTCAGTGAGACCTGTGGGGACATGGAGGTCCCTGGGCTCACAGATAAACACTAAGGAAACAAGGAGTGTTAAACACACCATGTTGTCTCTTCAAAGGGAGACCTGTGTAACCCATGTCTCTCTCTCCCAGAAGATTAGAAATGGATGTGGTTGGTAGCCTGAGGACCCTGTGCTATCTGTAGGACCAGGCCACACCTGGCTAGCTGAGACTCATGTTTTATCTCAGTCACGGAGGAGGTCACATGCACTTTGAAAAGAGTTTCAATGTCACCTTGTCTTAAGCGTTATTCTATACATAGGGTTGAACTAATTGTCATTAGGGACCCTTCCCCCTTCCAATTTGTGTTGTGCTTAACTATGCTTAAAATATCTGCCTGGTGTCAGACTCAAGAAGCTTGAACCGACACTGGCTACTGGGTCATGGTGAACTGGATTTCCTTCTTGCCTTGTGTGGATCAAAACTCTGCTGGCTGTGGTGCTTGCAGAGAGCTCACAGAGACTCTCCTCCCAGTGAGTCTAGATTGTGTCAAGTTGATAATTAAGACTAACGATCACACACACCACTGCCTGCCTACTGTAAGGTTGTACTCGCCTGACGCCCATGTGTCCAAGCCCAGCCTCCAGCACTGAGAGGAAGGTGTTAGACCCTGCCGTTAAGGTCAAAGTGTGGCATTACTGCATAGCCACTGAGCCTGGTGCTAAAATGACAAACTTCCTTCCTCAGCTGGGTTCCCTCCTCCTCTTCTGCCTGATCTGGGGAAACCCCAGGCTCCCTAAGGAGTATCACATAGCCCTCAGGGATTTACAGCCTCCCCTCCAAAAGAAACCTGTTCAATGTGCACGTTGGGATTCCTGGAATACCCTCCATGCTAATGAGATGTCTTGGTCCTTAGCTTTCAACCAATGACTTTTATCTGTATCTCTAACTGTTCTTCTTTTTTTCTTTTCTTTTCTTTCTTTCTTTCTTTCTTTCTTTCTTTCTTTCTTTCTTTCTTTCTTTTTTTAATCTGGGCGCTTTGTGTAGCCTTGGCTGTCTTGGACTCACTTTGTAGACCAGGCGGGCCCAGAACTCACAGAGATCCACCTGCCTCAGCTTCCCAAGTGCATTAAAGGATGAAAGGAACACCTGGCTTTGTTCCTCTTCTTAGGATAGGACTGTGCTGCTGCATGTAAATGAAGCACCCCTGGCACTCCTAGCCCCAACAAATCAAACACATTCACCCCCCACACACACACACACAAAGCCCTCTCACTGCCCGATGTTTATAATGTCCCTGTTTTACATGCAATAGAGAGGGCCATCACTGTCTAGTTCACTGACTTGTCATTTATTCTGGGGGAAGGAAGGGTTAACTGAAGGGCTGTAACACTGTAATATCAACTTTGGAACTCCTGAGCTTCCACCAGTGTGTTGGTGTGTCAGTGTGGATCGCTGCCGCCACCTTTTCTGGGCTGCTCCACCCACCACAGTGTCCATCTGCAAAGGCCAGTGGTCGTTGTTCTTGAAGAAGTCATTCCGTCTGCCCAAACCAAACCCGGCTCCTGCCACTGACTTTCAGTCTTGGAGTTCCAAGCTTCCCTTACCTGCTGTTCTCCAAGCAGCCACCAACCGCCCAAGTCAGGGGCCTTCCTTTGCTGCCTGGCTCAGGTTTGGGAACCCTCAGCTCCTCTGACCCTACACTTCACTCTTTTCTGCCCAGAAACTGACACAGCCCTGACCTTCTCGCTGAGGAACGTGTACTTCCGGTTTGGCTCTCGATGACCCGGGAGCTTCCTGCTTCCCCAACTTGAGTTGCTGGGATTACAGGTGCACACCACCACAACCATTTTTATGCAGTGCTTGGATTCGAACTCGGGACCTTGCGTATTCTAGGCAAGCACTCTACCAATGAGCTACATCCCCAGCTTCTTCCACTGTATTTTCCAAACCAGGGGCAGAGCCTATCTCTTCCCAAGGCATGCATTGTGATACTTAAACCCAGAGGCTACCTACCAGTAGTCATGTGTGGAAGGAGTCAGGGTGTCCTGTGAGAGGAAGAAAAATGTATGGCCCTGCTACCTCTGAGTAGATAGCACCTGCTTTTGGAGGTCAAAGGGCACCAAGATCCTGCCCCCAACAGAAACTCTTATTATCCTTTAAACACCCAGAGTCAGTATGGTCTCCCTCTTGCCTGAACTAATTCCAGTTGAATTTCTGCCATAAGGACAGAAATGGACCCCGGCCAATGCTTTCCCAAGCTCCAGCCTGCCCTGAACCTGGCTGCTCTCCCTCCCTACCTCTCTGCTGTGAGGAAAGCTTTGTGAGGCCGCTCCATCCTGCCCATGGTCTACCTTAAGCAAGACATTGGGTATGCGTGAGCCATGGTCCCCCCTCCATCCATCTCTTCCCACCCGCTCTCCTTGAGTTATCTCTCTTGCTTGTATGGTTCTACCTCAACAAACGTGCCATACTTACCACCTCCGCTCTGTTCTGAACCCCAGCTGAGCTCTCCTCTCTAGATCATGGTGCAGACATGTTGGCCACTGTCTTAGTCAGAATCATCATCGCTGTGACCTGAGAGGTCCACATTAAGGGAGGAAGGATTTATTCTGACAGTACTTTCCTGGGTCTCAGTCCAGGTCAATCTAGTCATTTGTGGGCTGAGGTGAGGTACACCACCATGAAGGAAGGCTTCAGGGAGTCAAGCCGCTCGCCTCACGGGCCAGCCAGCGAGCATGCCAGTACTCTACTGTCCAGCCTCTTCCTCTTTTGCTTCCTCTGGGCCCCATCCTATTGGATGGTGCCGCCCACATTCACGATGGGTCCTCCCAGGTAGCTGATTCTCTGAAAACTACACACGTACACCTACAGGAGTGTTTAGTAATCTTTGAGATGCCTCTTGGCTCAACCAAATTTGCACTCAAGATCGATATTAAGTATCAGAATTATTTTTAGAAAGAAACTGTTTGGACGGTGGGTATCAGGAGTAATGCCTCATAAAGCCACCTTGAGCTGGCTTTGATGGCCTAAGCCTTTAGCGCTTGGGAAGCAGTGGCAGGCAGATCTCTCAAACTTGTCTACCTATTGACTTTCTTTTTTATTTATTTATTTATTTATTTATTTATTTATTTGGGTTTTCAAGACAGGGTTTCTCTGTGTAGCCTTGGCTGTCCTAGACTCACTTTGTAGACCAGATTGGCCTCGAACTCACAGCGATCTGCCTGCCTCTGCCTCTCGAGCGCTGGGATCAAAGGCATGCGCCATCACGCCCGGCCCTTACCTATTGACTTTCAAGCCATCTAAGGCTACAAAAAGACCTTGTCCAAAAAAAAAAAAAAAAATGCAGAGTGAGTGTGCTGGATAGTTTTATGTCACTTGGCAGAGGCTAAAGTCATCTGAGAGGAGGGATCCTGAATTAAGAAAATGCCTCCCTAGGGTCAGATCAGTTTGTAGGCAAGCTTATAGGATATTTTCTTAATTAGGGAGGGTCCATCCCCTTGTGGGTGGGGTCACTCCTGGGCTAGGAGTCCTGGGTTCTATAAGAAAACAGGCTGAGTAAGCCATGTGGAGCAAGCCAGTAACCAGAACCCCTCCATGGCCTCTGCATCAGCTCCTGCCTCCAGGTTCCTGCTGTTTGAGTTCCTGTCCTGACTTTCTTGGATGATGAACAGTGCTGTGGAAGTGTAAGCCAAATAAACCCTGTCCTCCCCAAGTTGCTTTGGGCATGGTGTTTCATTGCAGCAATAGAAACCTCAACTAAGACAGTAAGATTAAAAAAAAAAAAAAAGGCAAGCCTGGCATGGTGGTGCATGTGTATGTGTTTAGTCCCAGCACCTGAGAGCAAAGGCTGGTGGATCTCTGTGAGTTCAAGGCCAGCCTGGTCTACATAGTGAGTTCCAGGCCAGCCAGGGCTGTGTAGAGATACCCTGTCTCAAAAAACCAACCAAACAAAGGAACAAAAAGCCCCCTTGGAGAAAGGTAGATCTCCTTCTGTTATGTCCCTTAGTAAGCACTGAGATGTCAATCATTGGCCGTGTGTGTGTGTGTGTGTGCGTGTGTGTGTGTATGTGTGTGTGTGTGTGTGTTATGCATATGAGTGCAAAGAGAAGCAGGAGTTTGATATTGGGGTGTCTTTGATTGTTTTCTACCACCTTATGTTTTTCAGACAGAGTCTCTCACTGAACTTGGAGTGTGCCGATTCAGCCAGGCTGGCTGTTGAGGAGGCTCCAGGGATCTGCCTGCCTGTCTCCCCTCACTAGGCTACAGATGCTCATTGTCCAGACAGGCCTTTTATATGAGAATTAAAACTCAGATCATCATGCTTGCACGGCAAGCACTTTACTGACCAAGCCATCTCCCAGCCATCCCTTGGCCCTCTTTTGTTTTTATTATTTTTATTTATTTCTGTGTACATGTATGTGGGGGAATGGATGAAGCATATGACGTGGCATAAGCATGAGTGTGGAGGTCAGAGAACAAATTCTGAGAGTCAGTTCTCTTCCATTATATGAGTCCTGGGAATTGAACTCAGGTCATCAAGCTTGGTGGCAGATAGCTTTACCATCTTACACACATGAGCCATCTATCTGGCCCCTTGATCTTTTGTTTATAAAGGAACTACGCTGGTTTGTTTGTTTGTTTATTGACAGGGTCTCTCTTTATAGTCTTGGCTATCCTGGAACTCACTATGTAGACCAGGCTAGCATCAAACTCACTGAGATGCCTCCCAAGTGCTAGAATTAAAGGTGTGCTGGTTGGTTCTGTCAATTTGACTCAAACCTAGACATATCTTTGAAGAGGTACTCATCATTGACACGTTTTGTTTTGTTGGTTTTTTTTTGAGACAGGGTTTCTCTGTGGTAGCCTTGGCTGTCCCGGACTCACTTTGTAGAGCAGGCTGGCCTTGAACTCACAGTGATCCACCTGCCTCTGCTTCCTGAGTGCTGACATTTGTTTTGTTTTTGAGACAGGGTTTCTCTGTGTGGCTCTGGCTATCCTAGAACTCACTGTGTAGACCAGGGTGGCCTCGAACTCATAGAGATCCACCTGCCTCTGTCTCCCAAGTGCTGGCATGAAAGGTGTGTGCCACCACACCCGGCTGGACTCCTCATCACTGAAAACATGTTTTCATAAGATTGACCTTTATAGTGTATTTTACTAATTATTGATTGATGTGCAAGGGCCCAGCTTACTGTTGGCAGTTTCACCCCTGAGCTGGTGGTCCTGGGTGCTATAAGAAAGCAGGCTGAGGCAGCCAGGGAGAGCAAGCCAGTAAGCAGCATTTCCCCCCTTGGCCTCAGCATCAGTTCCTGCCTTGAGTTCCTGTCCTGACTTCCCTGGATGGTGGACTTATAAGATGCAAGATAAAATAAGCCCTTTTCCCCCCAAGTTGCTTTTGGTCATGGTGTTTTATCACATAACAGAAGCCCTACCTTAGAGAGGCACTAATCCTGTTTGCGTGGGCTCCGTACCATGACCTTGTCACCTCCCATGGGCATCTACCACAATGGGGAATTGCTTCGAGGCAAGAGTCTGGGAGGACCCAAGCATCTAGACAATAGCAGAAGTCCCACCATTTTGCTCTGAGATCTGGCTATACTGGACTGTGTGATCCTGGGCAAATGACTTAACTATACAGAGCCTTGGAAGCTGGTCAGTGTCTGGAATCAAATGATGGCTAAACACAGTGCTGGCCTGGATGAGGTCTTGTGACAACAACAACTGAAATTCAGGGTCTCTGAGGATTCACCCAAGGTCATGGAACCCATCAGTATGGTGGACTCATGCTGACTCAGAGCTGTGAGTGAACATTGGCGTCTCGGTGGAGCCATGACAATTGCCAGGACCCAGAGCCAGGGTCCAGGCTTCTGAAGCTGAGTCCTGGCCCTGCTCTTGGTGTTGGCTCAGCCAGCTGTGGCCAGGACTTTCCTGCATCTCTCTCCTCCCTCTGCCTCTTCAGCCCCTCCTCTCCTGGACAGTATTTCCCTGGGGCTCCCGTTACCAATTTGCAGAGCAAAAGCATGCACAGGCAGTTCAGGGGTGGCATGAGCTCGGCTGCTCTGGTATTGTTTTTAATTCAATATTTTGTCCCTGTGCGCCAGCCTCCTTTATTGGATGAGAACACTGTTATTGGATCCTGCCCTACAGGAGAAAATGCTGGCTTCCCCGGGACATGGCAGCTGGGCTCTTCTGGAGTCTGATGTGTCAAGGCAGGGTGAAAAGACAGCAGAGAGTTCCACAAAATCTGCTGGCTACAAGCTGTTCTGTGACACGCGTAGAAATATTAACATATGTATTTTTGGCCTTTCCCCTTGCCCTCCCTGCTAAGGTGGACAGAAGCTTGGGCTGAGCTTCCCACAGCCCCCTCCCTTCCTCAACATGGCCGTGGCATCTCAGAGTCCTGCTGATGGGATACCAGGCTCTGCCCAGCGCTGCTACCCTGGTGGCTCTCCAGCCTAAATAGCAGCTCTTCCTGCTCCCTGCTCCCCGCTCCCTCTCAGGCACATTGTCTTTATTGCGGACTGGCTTCTTTTGGGGAGGGGGGAGAGGAGTGCCTAGGTAGTATAAAATGAAGGTCGGGTGTATGGGGTTTATCTGGGGGTGATCCCAGGAAACTCCTGGAAATGGGGAGAGGATGGGTAAGACTGAAAAAAGGACAATAGAAGGTTTGGTAAGCAAATTATACTTTGGGTACCTAGGGATGAAGCCACCAGGGACCTCAGGGGCCAGAGAGCTGGGCTACCAGCCTGCCAGACTGAGGTCCTTAGCCATTAGGACAAGGTTCCTAATTCTTTATTGAGATGCTGGGATACAGGGTACAGGTGAGGACAATAGCATCTCACCTAGTAGACACATCCTTTAAAGCTCTCTGATGGGTTTGTTTCTGCTCTTGGCGGTAAAGACTAAGTGATCTTTGTCTCCGTTCTCCTGGGCCTCGGTGGGCCAGCACTTTGGCAGCTCTGCTTCCTCGCCTCATCCCACTCTCCATCCCACCGTTGGCCTTAGCAGCTCTGGCTTCCTTTCTGCTCTTCAAACACGCTTTCTTTCAACCCAGCCTTTGTACATCTGGCCCTGCTGCCTATTTTCACTTCCACCTATATAATCCCTACTTATTCTTTACATCTCTGGACAGCCTGGTACCATCCCCTAGGCTGGCTCAGCTTCCCTTTGGCCCCTACTCAGAGACCCGGTTTCCTCTTCTTCTGAGTTTGTTGGTATGAGTTTAAGATTCCTGCCTGTCTTTGCCACCAGAGTCAATGTTACAGTTTAGCATGAAATATTTTGTTAGGTGAATGAAGAAACGCGTGGAGAGACAAGGATTCAGTGGGGTCTTTCTCAGACCCATCGGGGCACTGAATGCAGAGGTGAATCAAGAAACCCAGAGACCAGGGGCTGGAGCGATGGCTCGGTAGTTAAGGGCACTGCCTGCTCTTCCAAGGGGTCCTGAGTTCTATTCCCAGCAACGACATGGTGGCTCACAGCCATCTATACTGGCATCTGATGCCCTCTTCTGGCTTGCAGGTGTGTATGCAGATAGAGCACTGTGTACATAATAAATAAATCTTAACAAACAAACAAACAAACAAACAAACAAGAGCCGGGCATGGTGATGCGTGCCTTTAATCCCAGCACTCAGGAGGCAGAGGCGGGCAGATTGCTGTGGATTCGAGGCCAGCCTGGTCTACAAAGTGAGTCCAGGACAGCCAAGGCTACACAGAGAAACCCTGTCTCGAAAAACCAAAAGAAAGAAAGAAAGGAAGGAAGGAAGGAAGGAAGGAAGGAAGGAAGGAAGAAAGACCAGTGGATTTGTACAGGAGGGACACAAATGAGGGGGAACTGAACTGGAATGGAAGAGGCACGGATGGGTGGAGAGGGACGGCACCAGGGGGCTGCAGGCAGCAGGAGAGGGACGGCACCAGGGGGCTGCAGGCAGCAGGAGAGGGACGGCACCAGGGGGCTGCAGGCAGCAGGAGAGGGACGGCACCAGGGGGCTGCAGGCAGCAGGAGAGGGACGGCACCAGGGGGCTGCAGGCAGCAGGAGAGGGACGGCACCAGGGGGCTGCAGGCAGGAGAGGGACGGCACCAGGGGGCTGCAGGCAGCAGGAGAGGGACGGCACCAGGGGGCTGCAGGCAGCAGGAGAGGGACGGCACCAGGGGGCTGCAGGCAGCAGGAGAGGGACGGCACCAGGGGGCTGCAGGCAGGAGAGGGACGGCACCACGGGGCTGCAGGCAGGAGAGGGACGGCACCAGGGGGCTGCAGGCAGGAGAGGGACGGCACCAGGGGGCTGCAGGCAGGACAGTGAAATAGGAGACTCTATGTTTAATACTATCTTGCTGCTGCTTTGTGACTAACCTTTCAGTGGGTAAGATTTGTGTATATTATTCCTTCTGCTATCCTTCTTTATAAAGAGCTGCTGATCCCTGTGGTCCAGACCCGCATGCGTTCTTTGTGTTCCACTGGGGTCATGATGTGGGGAGAAGAGCACAGGTTGTTGAGCAACAGTTCCTTGGGTTTGGATCGGCTCCTCCTGTGTGGCCTCGGGCCAGCTACTCACCCTCTCTGGGCCTTGGTTTCCTCATCTGTATAGAGAAGTTAATCTCGAGGCATATGTGCTGAAAAGATCAGAGATTAAAAAGAGAAGCCCATTGCCTAGCATATGGTTTAGGGGCTGAAGACATCACACAATTCCTGCACAAACATAGCTTGTGGCCTTGTGTGGCCTCACGTGGCCTCACATGCTCATGTTGACTGGGCACCTACTCAGTGCTAGGCACATCACCTTTGCTGAGTCTTCAGTGGCCCCAAGCAGTGTGAGTAGCCAAGGTTAAGAACTCACCGGGTCCTACTCATTCTTTTGCGGCCCGTGGAGGGACCACATTTCATGACCTTTCTTGTGAGTGGTAACCACGTGGCTGTATTAAGGTCCTGGGAAAAGAACAGGGTGAAACACGGGCGAGGCAACTCTCAGTGACCTTTCCGTTCACCTACCAACTGGATCCCTAGGAGACAGTGAAGCCACAAAGTACCAAGAAACAGAAGCCTGAGTTGATATATAGAAGGGCATCTGTCTAAAACCCTCATGGGACTGTGGCAATCAAGAAATACACACACAAAGGGGCTGGGAAATGGCTCTGTGGGTAAAGTGCCAGTCACACAGCATGAGGACCCCAGCTAAGATACCCAGTGTAGGCCAGGTGTGGTGGCGCACGCCTTTAATCCCGGTATGCGGGAGGCAGAGGCGGGAGGACTGCTGTGAGTTCAAGCCCAGCCTGATCTACAAAGCAAGTCCAGGACAGTCGGGCCTACACAGAGAAACCCTGTCTCAACAACAACAACAAAAACAACAACAACAACAACAACAACAACAACAATACCCAGTGTACGTACCTCACAAGAGCAGGGTGCTGCAGGACACCGATGCAGGCAGGCTAGAGACTGGCAGACCCCTGGATATCACTGCCCAGCTGAATTAGCGAGCTCCAGATTCAGTGAGAGACCCTGTCTCAGAACATGAGTGAGGAAGACACTGATGTCCACCTCCGGCTTCTGTGCACTTGTGTACACACATGGAGGGGAACAAAGACACAAAAAACACACAAGCATACAGAAATAAATAAATATCTACACTGTCGCTAATTGCAGCAGTTGGACTACTAGAGGCTGGCATTTCTCTCCAGGTTCTAGAGACTTAAACGTTTTCTACTTGTGACCTCTTTCGTCTGAGAAATTTTTATGTGAACCCCCTGGTGTATAGGTATATCCTTAAGCACAAAATCAAACGTTTACTGATGAAAAATGTCATAAAGAAATTTATTTGTGAACAATTCCTTGGTGTACATATAATTTTACTATTTATTAAAATGAAAGAAAATTTGCATACTAATGAGATTATGTGCATATTTGTTTTTCACATAGAGTTAAATCTTTGTCACTGCAGGATGTTGAACATCTTTAATATTATTCAGGGCTGATTTTACTTTTAGAAGAATATAGATTTAGTAAAAAGAATGAAAGAGAAACAGGAAGATGGCCTAGCAAGTGAAGGAGCTTGCCCCCCAAGTCTGAGGATCTGAGTTTAATCCCCAAAACTTGAATGTTGGAGGGGAGAACCAATGCCCAGGGATGCCCGCTTGCCTCCACGTGCAGGTCATGGAACACACATACACTCTTTCCCACAAATAAGGATAAAGCAATAAGTGTAAAGAATTCTTTAAATACCATGAGAATGAATTTTTTTTTTAAAAATTTATTTTTTTTTTTTGGCATTATGTATACAGTGCTCTGCCTGCTTGTACACGTGCAGGCCAGAAGAGGGCATCAGATCACACTATAGATGATTGTGAGCCACCATGAGGTTGCTGGGAATTGAACTCTGGACCTCTGGGAAGAGCAGCCAGCCTGTGCTCTTAACCTCTGAGCCATCCCTCCAGCTTCCAAGAATGAATTCTTAAGAGTGAGTGGGTCTCCCTGATAGAGGAATGCCCTTGAGTGACAGACATCTTGACTTTATTCTCACCAAAGCTGAGAACACCACCTCATGTAAATATGCAGTACGAAATGTCAGGTGCAAGTTTAGAACCATTTCAGAAACGACTGGAAATTCTGCCTTAGTCTGAAGCCAAAATTCATTTAATGATTTCCTTTTATGAAACTTAAGTCAGGAACTCAAATAGTAATTTTTTAAACCAAACATTCCAACATAATATAATCCAAAGATAAACTAATTTGACACTTGTATGATGAGCAATTGTGGTAAGAATATATATATATTTTAAAAAACCTTTGTTTTCTGTAATTAAGCTATCACATTTCTATAAAAGCACAAGAGTTTGTATGTACGGTAAAAGCACTGTAATTCATAGCACCCAGTAGTCTTGAAGCTGAGCCAAGGGTTTTCAGGCCTCCGGTGACAAGTTGTGTGTTCAGAACCAAGGCTGCGGCGAAGCCACGGGACACAGAACAGATTTGTGCTGCCACAGGTAGCGCAAATCCATTATGAATTTGTGACCGAACTGATTTTTGGTCATTGTGCATTCAGATAGCTTTTGCCAATGCCAGGGTTTTCATGAGTCCCACACTCATACGGGTCCCCAGCCAGAGTTTACAAAGGTGTGCAGTCTAGATGGGAAAGGGCTTAGAGAGGTAAAGCGAGTGGCCTAAGCGTCCACAGGCACAAGGTGGCAGAGCTGAGCGCCGGCCTCCAAAGCAGGTATACACACATGCAGTTATCAGCCTTGGCTCTCTAACCTTTCTACCAAGAGCCTACGAGAAAAGCTCAAAGACTAAAAGGTTGCCAGTGCCAGTGGCAATTCTCCTGAAATCAAGATGCACTCCTGTCATGTTGGCTTAGTTAGTTGGTTTCCATTGCTGTGAAGAGACACCATGACCAAGGCAACCCTTACAAAGAACCACCTTTCATTGGGGCTGGCTTACAGTTTCAGAGGTTTAGTCCTATACCGTCACGGCTGGAAGCATGGAAGCGTCCAGGCAGATGTGGCTTTGGAGGAGCTGTGAGTTCTACATCCTGATCTGGAGGCAGCCGGGAGGAGACAGAATTCTACACTGGGCAGAGCTTGAGCACAGGAGACCTCAAAGCCCGCCCCCACAGTGACACACTTCCTCCAACAAAGCCACACCTACTAATTGTGCCCGTCCCTGTGGGCCATACATTTATTTAAACGCATGAATCTATAGGGGCCACACCTATTCAAACCACCCTAGCTGCATTAGGCTGTAAGTTTCTAAAAGATATGTTTTTTATGTTCACTTCAAATTTTGGTGAGGTGGCTCAGTGGGTAAGTTACACTTGCTGCTGAGGCTGGTGACCTGGCTTCAGTCCCCAGGACCCCTACGTGGTGGAATGAGAGAACTGACTTCTGCAAGCTGTCCTGTAACCTCCATATACACCACAGACTCTGTGTCCCCTCCAAACAAACAAACAAACAAACAAACGCAGTGCAAACCTTTCAACAAGGAGGTTGGTGTGTAGTTTTAATTGAAAATCCCAGGTTGTTCTATTTTACCAATAAAGAAAGACTCGGGAGCCAGATGCTGTGGTGAAAAACCTGCTAGCTCAGAGAGGCACCCGGCTGACCCTCCTACTCAGCGCACAGCAGATGGAAAAGGCCCCCCAAAAACTCACTAGCTCAGCTGACAGCCCAGGAGGAAAAGGCCAAAAACCTAAGGCCAAAGTCTTGCTAGCTCAAAGCCCAAAAAGCCAAAGGCCAAGGAGCTGAAGTGCTCAAGAGCTAGAGAGCTAAAAGCTAAGAGCCAAAGAGCTAAGCGCTAAAGAGCTAAAGAGTCCTCTACTCCCACTCGCTGTCTTAACTCCCCCTTAACTCAAAATCCCTCCTACTCTTTAATCCCTGTCAGCTGGTTTCTTGCTCCACCTCTTACCCTAGGGTTAACTTGATTAAATCCTGTGTACAGATAGCGTTTTGGATTAAAGGTGTGTGTTAGGTCTCAACCACTCCAAACAAAAGACAAGTTTTTACAGTTCACAATCATTGGGATCAAAAATCCTGCATCACTGGTGTGATCTGACCTCACTGTTTATACATATGAAATTCTCCGAGTATAAACATACCAGGAGAATGTACACATCTCTCACTGTGACTGCCCTGGGCTTGGCGCACTACGAGTGTCCAGGTCAGGCTGCTCAACAGACCTCACGGGTAGCATAGCTGCACTGTTCCCAGCTTTCCACTTGGTGATAAAGAACTCTGTGATTGTCCCGCTTGCAGAAAACTGTGAAACAGTGCTGGAATAATTCTAAGATGAAAAAAAATGCATGATTTTGTGTGATAAAGTGCCATCTTGTACTAGGTTCCTCCATTAAAAACTACCCACAATAGCTGGGTATGGTAGCACATGCCTTCAATCCTAGCACTTGGAAGACAGAAGTGCACAGATCTCTGTGAGTTCAAGACCAGCTGGGTCTATATAAGTAAGCTACAGGCCAGCCAGGGCTACACAGTGAGACGCTGTCTCAAAAAGAAAAGAAGGTAGAGCTCCAATATAGGCTGGAGAGATTGCTCAGCAGCTAGGAGCATTTGTTGGTGCTGCAGAGGACCTGGGTGTGGTTTCCTAGCATCTACATGGTGGCTCGCAATCACCTGTAGCTCCAGTTCCAGGGGATCTGAAGCCCTCTTCTGACCTCTGAGGGACCACTGTGGGTACCACACACGCACCTAACGCACATACATGCATATAGCAAAACACTCATGCACAGAAAACGAATCTAAGTAGTAAAGGAAGGAAGGAAGGAATCAAGGAAGAAAACAAATGAAGGTGGTGCTACCTGCCTATTCTCTCTGTCCACTAACTAGTCCAAGGCCTTTAACTAGCTGTGGTCTTTCACTGCTGGCATCAGTTTCCAAAACTACTCTGCAGATGCATTCATTTGAAAACTGCTACGTGAGTTGGATGGCATGAGAGGCAAAAGATTCTGGCTAAGTGTTTGCTAGTAAATGGCTGAAACCCGATGCATGGCCCCACGGAGCATGCCAGAAGGACACGAAGCATTCTTTAGTATTATTTTCACTTGTCTCTCCTTTATTCTTTTCCCTATATTTTCCTTTTTCTGATGCTTTCTTTTCAACTTATGCTCCCTGGCTATGAGTCAAGTATCTTTCTAAGCCATCTGAAATCTTTTCTGGAATACTGCGGAGATAGAAATAAAACCATACAACATAGCTATACATATAAAATGTAACATGTGCTATAAAAACCTATTCCTGACACACCAACAGTGCTGTTCATCATGGAGAGAAACTGACGGCTAGCTGTGTGCTGGGGAGATGCAGGCATCCGAAAGAGAACAGATGCATGCAATTGGCAAAGCTTAAGTTACTGGCTTGCAAATAATTTTACGAATACTGTGACGATAACAGTGATTTTTTTTTATTTATTAAGTTAGTAATATTTAATATTGGCAGAAATAGAATTTGAGAAAGTAGGGGCTAGAGAGATGGCTCAGGGGTTAAGAGCACTGGCTGCTCTTCCAGAAGTCCTGAGTTCAATTCCCAGCAACCACATAGTGGCTCACAACCATCTGTAATGAGATCTGGTGCCCTCTTCTGGCCTGCAGGTGTATATGAAGATAGAGCACTCATACACATAAAATAAATAAACCAATCTTTTTTAAAAAATTTAAAAAAGAAATTAAAGTAAGGCAGAGGAAGAAAAGAAATGAAAGCAATTTTTAACCCCACTACTCAGAAAGAATGCTGCAAGCCTTATTTGTGTAGGGCTGGGAGATCAGGGCCTGATCTAAGACTTGGAATATGCTGGCCCAATGCTGTGCCTACTGAGTAACAGGAAAATGATATTAAAGTGGAGAGTTTCCGGAGAAGGAAGATGTGAAATAAAGTACTGAGGAGGAGGGAGGGGAGGGAGGGAGGGAGGGAGAAAAGGAGGGAGGGAAAGAAGGAAGGAGTGGACATAAGGGAGCTACAGGAAAGGGAAGAATCTGGGAGGCTTTATGTGACAACTGGGGGCAGGTGATAACATGGGTCATCAGTACAGTGTCTGGTGCCTGGTCTGACTCAGAGGCAATGCATGAACTTACAGGGCATGAGATGCTGTGGAGGGAAGAGATGAGAGGTGAGAGTCAAGCGGGACTGCCTTCCAGCCTAAACAGGGACGACCTGGAGAGTGGCAACCTGTACCCCACGTTTCTGCAAGGTGCAGTATGACATTGCTATCGTGAGGATCCAAGCAGATGCTGCAGCCCCTCTGGGGACCTGCAGTACCTGGGAACAGTGCCTTGTGTAGAGCAACAGTGACAGGGCGAAGCTCCTTATCAAGTGCGTTAGCAGGTGGCAATAGAGAACCAGAGCAGAGGCTCCCTGGAGAGGACTAAGCAGCATAGACAGGACAGGTGCACACTTGGAAGCAGTTCAGGTCTCCCGGAGCCCTGGCCCGAGCTTCCCGTGCCGGTGCAGGCACAAGCTGTAAGCCAGGGTGTGTTAACTGACATCTGTGCGGTATAACCTACATGGCCAGGATGTGAGCCCTGGACACTATTTTTTTGTACAAGAATTTCCCCCCCCCCAGTTACACTATATGTTCCCAGAAGGAAGAGACTTTGTTGTATTAAAAAGCTCCATGCTGGAGCTGGGGGGATGGCTCCATGTGTGAGGCACTTGCCTTGAAAGCATGAAGACCTGAGTTTGAACCCCCCCCCCAAAAGCCTATGTAAAGCCAGGCATGGCAGCACGCATCCCAGCGCGCTCTCTGCTGAGACGGGAGGTGGAGACAACAGAACCCCCGGAAGCATGTGCAGCAGTTAGCCTTCCGGATGCGGCAGCACACAACAAAGAAACCGTGTCTCGAACAGAGTGGAAGGTGAGCATCCACCCCTAAGGCTGTCCTCTGACCCCCACACGTGAGCTATGGCATGTGCCCACCCACAACTACGTGTACATGCTTGCATCCCTCCCCAGCACATGCGCACATGAGCTTTATCCTGAGAGCCACGCGCTGTATCTAGCATTGAGTAGGTTCCTACTGATTACCTGTTAAAGGAATGAATGAGTCATGTTATAGAGGAGGAAATTGCAATCTAGGGAGACGGGAAGTGACTTGGCCAGTCTAGCTGTGGGGGGAACACTGGCTAGCCCAAGAGCCGGAGTGTATTGGTAGATACTTAACAACTGGCTTTCTGGAAAAGCAAATGACAGCTGTGATCTGTAGTATGTGTTGATCTTTTTATTTTTTATTTATTTATTTATTTATTTATTTATTTATTTATTTTTTGGTTTTTTGAGACAGGGTTTCTCTGTGTAGCCTTGGCTGTCCTGGACTCGCTTTGTAGACCAGGCTGGCCTTGAACTCAGCGATCCCCCTACCTCTGCCTCCCGAGTGCTGGGATTAAAGGCGTGCGCCACCACGCCCGGCCCTATGTGTTGATCTTCACGACACAATACTCCACCGTGGATGTTTCTTTCCAAGCTGATGTCTCCGTGGAGGTGACAGTTGACATTTGCTCTAACGGGAGGGGAAAGACATGCAAATAAACTCTGTAAAAAGCAGTTTCCACAGGCCAGCCTTTAGAAACAGAAACCCAATCAGAAAACATCCCTGTTTGAACCATCTCAACAACTTCCCAACATAGATAGCCTAAAATCCAATCTCCTTAGCAAGGCTTACGGAGCCCATGGTGAAAACCTTCTCTATCATGTGCTGTTCTGGGCTTTTGAGGATACAAAAGTGAAGATGACAGACTCAGGCGCAACTCTCAGAGAGTCTGCAGTGCAGTTAACGAAGGCTGTCAATAAGTAAAATGTCAACCATCAAGTACAAAATGGCAGATGGGGATCTGTAAACAGTGGAGGAAGCGCTAGCAGAGAGGACGATGAGGAGAGGACGCGGCAGCCTGAGGAATGACAAGGTCTGTGTAGCTGGTGGTAGTCGGATGGGGTTTCTGAATGGAGTCTCTTGTAATCCCAGAAGACGAACTTCTTGTCTCTTTCAATAATGGGCAAATTCCTTCCCCCAGAAACCTCTTTTTATAAGTGTGTGTGTGTGTGTGTGTGTGTGTGTGTGTGTGTGTGTGTGTAAGCCCACGGAGGCCAGAAGAGGGCATCAGATCCTCTAGAACTGGAGTTATAGACAAGTGTGCGCTGTCCAGCACGGGAGCTGGGAACTTAGCTAGGGTCGTCCAGAGAGCAGTTAATGCTCCTAAGAGCTGAGCCACCTGTGCAGGCCCGCAGGCCTTTAGTACTACTTGGGTGGACAGGAGACCATGCAGTTGCCACGGAGTCTTGTGTAGATGAACACACAGAAGCTCAGAGGAACACGTGATAGTAACGGTTTCTCAGCTAACAATAACCTTCGGCCAGGTGCCGTTTCGTGAGCCAACAGTGGTAGCATTAATGAGAACCCAAAAATGAAACTCCCCCCTCCCCCCGACACAATCTCAGTATATCTACTAAGTACATTTAACAGGTAGGAAGAAAGTCAAATTCACTTCATAATATATTTCTGTTGGCGCAACAAGTTAAAAATAAAGGTGCAAGTTTTGAAAATACAGTGTGTATTTGATTCACACTTAATATCTCAATTAAGACTAGTCTCCCTCTCCTCTCCTCTCTCCCTGCTTCCCCTCCACTCTTCTCCTCCCCACCCCCCACCCCCTCTTCTGAGACAGTGCTCAGGGTTTCTCTGTGTAGCCCTGGCTGTCCGGAAGAGTCGCTCTGTACACCAGGATGGTCTCGAACTCAGATCCACCTGCTTCTGCCTCCCAAGTGCCGAGACTGCGCCACCACCGGCCGGCCAAACCTCAGCTTTTCTAACTGTGAAATGAGGACAAAGCTGCCAGTCGCTGGAAGCCTTGTAAGGGTACGCGCAGGAAATGCCCAGCACCCTGATGGTCCCCTAAGTATCCACCCCTCGCCCTCTCCTTCCTTCAGGATTTAGGCGGAAGCAGTGTGGTTAAAACGCAGCGTGCTTTACGGCACCGCTTCCTTTTACGGCAGTGTGGCGGGCCCGCCGGCCACGCGCTCTTTTATTCTATTGGTCCTGAGGCCCGGCACCTTACGGCAGTGTGGCAGGAAAAGCCTCTGAGCGGCCCATGGTTCGGGAGTGAGTGGAGGCAACCAGGGTACCCTGTGCTGATTGGGTCTGGAACCATGGACGTGGGCGAACTTTTAAGCTACCAGGTAGGTGAAGTTGGCTGGGCTGGAGGGCCCCTCATCCCCGCCGGGGTCGCAGGGCCAGAGTCCCATCTTGTCTCCTCTTGGTCCCTGGCCCTCACTTCCCTCCCATGCCACCCGGGGTTGCATCCTGTCATTGCTCTTCACTCCCTGAAGCCCTCGTGGACCCTTTTGAGTTCTCCCTCTCCAGCCCGAGCCCTTTGGTCTCCTTTCCCCATCTGGCGCCTTGATTTCCCTCAACGCCTCTTTGGTCTCGTTTTTACCAAATCATAGGACTTGAAGCAATTGTGGAGAGCACTGTGTTCTCCTCGGCGTAGAGCTTCAGTTTCTTTACCAGCTGTCGGTGTAGCTTTGGATAAGTTTCCTCCACCCCCACCCCCACCCCCCCCCCCCCCCCCCGTCGCTGAGCCTCGGTTTTTCTTTTCCTTCCTTCCTTCCTTTTTTTTTTTTTTAAATCTATAAAATGGATGTATGTGAAAGGTCATTTGAAAGTGCAGAATGTTTCTTTGCGATTGGGAAGATGTTTGGAAAATGGAGGAGCATGGGATAGGTCGGTAAGAGACTTTTTGAGCTCCCTACTCTGGGTGTTTGTGGGGAACGCCCAGAGAGAAGAAAGAACTTGCCCGAGGTCACTCAACAATTACAAGCTGCGTAAAGCTCAAGTGTCCAGGCTCCAAACCCAAAGTTTCTGCCCTGTTTTGACTGCCTGACCAGGCTCCTTGTGTCTAGCCTCGTATCCGCTAGCTGCAATAGTATTGGAACTTGTGAACTGTAATTAGGGAGTACTGTAATTGTAAATGGCATTAAAATTTTTTTTTTTTCGAGACAGGGTTTCTCTGTGTAGCCTTGGCTGTCCTGGACTCACTTTGTAGACCAGGCTGGCCTCGAACTCACGGAGATCTGCCTACCGCTGCCTCCCAAGTCCTGGGATTAAAGGCGTGCACCACCACCGCCCGGCTATGACATTGGCTTTTAAAGACTTTATTTTTATGTCTATTACATGAGCCTTGCTCATATTGATTGACTGATCATATTTTGGGTTATGGGTGAAGCAAAGTACAGTTTAACCCAACCTACCTATTTGTGTTGGTTTTTAAAAGTGTGGCTGTGTGCCTGAGCTGCTGGCAATGTAAGCCTTTAATCTCAGTGACTGAGAGCCAGGCAGGCCTACAAGCCAGTCCCTCCCCCTCCCAAAAACAAGGCCTGCATTTGGAGGCCCAGGTTGCTTGCGATTTCTGTTTTTCTTACTAACTGGTCATTGTAACCTTGAACAAAATACCTCATGTTTCCTACCTCATGGTCTGTTGTGAAGCTGTTAAGATATTTACACTGTGCCAGGCAGTTGTGGTGCATGCCTTTAATCCTAGCACTTGGAGTCTGAGGCCAGCTTGGACTACAGAGTGAATTCTAAGACAGCCAGGGCTGTACAGATGGCAGAGAAACCCTGTATTGAAAAACAAAAAACAAACAAACAAACAAACAAACAAACAAAAAACCCCTAGCTGTGCCAGGCAGTGGTGGCACACGCCTTTAGTCCCAGCATTCAGGAGGCAGAGGCAGGCAGATCTCTGAGTTCGAGGCCAGCCTGGTCTATAGAGTGAGTTCCAGGACAGCTAGAACTACATAGAAAAGCTCTGTTTGGAGAGCCACAAACACAGTGTTAGACCAGTTTGTTGCAGAGTAAAACAGTCCATAAATGGTATTCCCTTAGCCAATATGTAAAAGACCGACTCTAGACATGGAGACTCCTGACATAATGAGAAAGAATTTTTTTTTTTTTTGAGACAGAGTCTCTCAATGGACTCACATTGTAGACCAGACTGGCTTTGAACTCACAGCTGTCCACCTGCCTCTGCCTCCCAAGTGCTGGGATGAAAGGCATGAGCCATCACACCTGGTGAGAAAGAATTTGTAAGCAACAGATATGAGGCCATATTTTTCTCGCTAAGACATTGTAATTGGGGATGGGGATGGGGGCCTGGAGAGATGGCTCAGCGGTTAAGAGCACTGACTGCTCTTCCGGAGGTCCTGAGTTCAATTCCCAACAACCACATGGTGGCTCACAACCATCTGTAATGTGATTGAATGTGCACTGTATTAATAATAATAATAATAATAATAATAATAATAATAATAACAACAACAACAACAACAACAACAACATTGTAATTGACTAAACAAGAACGGTAATGGGAATTGCTGTTTGGGAGAAATGGGCTGGCTAGTCCATTGCTGGTTCCGATCTGGAGCAGTCCTGCCAGAAGAGTTCCATTCTTTGGCTACAGGTGTTTCTTGAACATCTGCTGTGTTCGTGGTCCTCGGTCCACTGAGCATATGATGCGGAATAAATGAGACCAGGCTTTTGGTTTTGTATGAAAGGCAGATATGGTGGGGGAGTCACCAGAGGATAACTGAGTACAAATAAACAAGAAATGTCGATGGCTGGAAGTGTTGTGAAGGGAGAATCTGCAGAGCAGAATCTGCTGTGACAATGGGAGCATGCTTGGGGGCTGCTCTGCACATGACCGTTGGAGATGCAAAGTGTGGCCCTGCTGCACTGAGCACTTCCGCGTGTGTGAAGTACACACTGCGTTTCAATGCTTTACTGTGGGAAAATGAAATATCCTAATTTTTATGTAGATTATATTTGATAGATTGGATTAAGGAAAATAGGTTATTAAAGTTACATTTTGTGCCAACTTCAAAGTTTTAAACTTATATGTAAAGTTCGTTGTGACTTGCACTGCTGTACATAACCCCCTTCAGGGCCTCCGTAGACTGAACGGCCAGGGAAGGCGTCCATAGCCAGCACTGGGGAAGGCGGCCACAGCCAGCACTGGGGAAGGTGTCCACAGTCAGCTCTAGGGAAGGCGGCCACAGCCAGCACTGGGGAAGGCGGCCACAGCCAGCATTGGGGAAGGTGTCCACAGCCAGCACTAGGGAAGGCGTCCACAGCCAGCACTGGGGAAGGTGTCCACAGCCAGCATTGGGGAAGGCGGCCACAGCCAGCATTGGGGAAGGCGTCCACAGCCAGCACTGGGGAAGGCGTCCACAGCCAGCACTGGGGAAGGCGGCCACAGCCAGCTTTGGCGCTCTGAAGGCTGAGAAGAAGTCAGGCGTGTGATAGGGCAGAATGGTGAAGGCAGGCCCAGCGGCTGTGAGCGTGGGCTGCAGGCCCTGCAGATGAGCAGAGGAGAGCCGTGTAGCCAGAACTCGGAGCAGGACAGCAGAAGGCGATGAAGCTGGAGATGTGGGCAAATGACAGGCATTGTAGGACTTCCCTATGGGCCAAGAGAAAGCCTTGCATTTGGAGAGGCGATACGGATGCCTTCCTTCAGCCCGCTTGTCAGTAGCTTGAACAGGAACTCAGACCTGATAGACAGACCTAGCTGAAGTTTCAGGCCAAGGCACTGACATGTCTCCAGAATCTTGGTCTTGTGTTTGCAGCTCTGTTCCTTTCAGCAGCATCCACTTCTGTTCCTATCTGAAAAGGTGGTGGGGTATGGGGTCTAGTCTATAACCAGTTGCTGAAGTTATTTTTATAAAACAACTCGGCTATCACACAAATAATTGAGACTCTTGCGTTTGTTTAAAATTAAGCTTCACAACACAATCTTGAGCAGTTTATGTCTATTCTTTATTTTATTTTTTTCTTTTGGTTTTTTGAGACAGGGTTTCTCTGTGTAGCCTTGGCTGTCATAGACTCGCTTTGTAGACCAGGCTGGCCTTGAACTCAGCGATTCACCTGCCTCTGCCTCCCGAGTGCTGGGATTAAAGGCGTGCGCCACCATGCCCGGCTATGTCTATTCTTAACCCTCTATGTTATTTGGTCTTACTCACGGCAAAACATGCCAGCAACGCTTGCACTTCATAGCTTTCCTCTTTCCTCGGCTCCAGCTCCTTCCTCCTGATCTGCCGTGGACCTCTAACCATGCCCGAGTCCCCCGTTTCCTCTCCTAACTCCTCGTACCTCTCTCTCCCCTGGCTGGCAGGAAGCCCAGCCAGCGTTTGCGCAACATTGAGACAGAAATCAGATTTTAAACTACACAATAACCTTATGCCTACTGTCAGTTGAACACGTCCATTCTCCTGTGGGAAAACTTGAGGACCAGACGAGCCTGTGGAGGTGATAGTGCCTTGAAGTCAGTGATACTCCAACATGAAGTAATTATCTACCTGCATCTTCAGTAAATCTGTATAACAGCCTTAGAGGAGCTTGCCTCCCTCCCTCCCTCCTTCCCTCCCTCCCTCCCTCCCTCCCTCCCTCTCTTCCTTTCTTCCTTTGTTTTTGAGTCAGGGTCTTATTTGGAACAGCCTGTTCTCAAACTCACTTTGATGCCTAGGATGACCTTGAATTTCTAACTCTTCCTATCCCACGTCCCAAATGCTGGGATTGCAGATGCGCACCACCACACCTGGTGTATGGTATGCCATGGACAGACCTAGGGCTTCATGAATGCTAGGCAAGCACTCTCTCAACTGAGCTACAGCCCTAGCCCAGGAGGCACTCGCCCCCCACTCCTCCACTCCCCCACCTCCCACCCTCCACCCCCCACAGGGTCTCACTATGTAACCTTGGCTGGTCTGTAGACCAGGCTAGCCTCAAACTCACAAAGATCTGCCTGCTGCTTGCCTTTGCTTCCAGAGTGCTGTGATTAAATGCTTGCATGACCACACCCAGCGCAAGGAACTGTTTTACTCCCCATTTTACAGAGGAGGAAACTGAGGCCTCACTGAAGGTCCCTAGCCAGAGAGTACACTTAGGCAGTCCTGTTCCATAGCTGGAGCTCCTGACCGCCGTGCTGGTCGGTCTGCCTGCCGAGTGCCAGAGGCAGATATGTTGTCAACTATGATTCTCAGCACACCTTCCAAAGGTAGATGGCATGACTGCTTCATAGAAAGGGAAACTGAGGCCAGGGAGGCAAGTTCCCTGTCTGTCAAACTCAAAGAGCCAGCCAGCAGCAGAGCCAGCATTGAACGCCCTAGCATGTTTCCCACAATGTTTTAGGATTAAAAAGCTTTCAGTTGATGTCTCATGCGTGTGGAGAAGAAAACATAGGTTCTAAACACTGTTGCCTATAGTCAACACTGGCAAAGCCCGCTTCACCTGAGCGCCGAAGCTCCCTGCGTGGGGACAGAAGGGAGTGAAGTCGTCTGACTGGACCATTCCCAACCCAAGAGTTCGACTCGGTGTCCTGAGACTTGAGGTTTTGTTTCTAGCCAGATCGCAGGTGATGCTGAAGCTGGTGGTCAGGGGCTGGACAGGAAGGTGCTCTGGCCTGCTAGCCTGTGTCCCTCCTAAGCTTTTTTGCGGTTACACAGCCCTTGCTTTTGTGTGCGTGGCTTTGCAGAATTTTCAGCTTAAGCTATACTTCTTCCGTGCCACTCAGGATCACGAGCAAAGGACTTAAGTCTCTCCGGGCCTCAGTTTCCTTATGTGCCTAATGAGGGGATTAAGTATTGGCTCTCTGAGTCCCTAGTAGCTTTAAAATTCTGCGATGCTCATTATGTAGGACAAGGGCTCCAGGGAGTCCAGTAGCTGAAAAAGGCTGATGGAGGAGGAGGAGCTGGGGCTGGAAACCGGGAGATGTGGGTTGTTATCCAGCCTTTATCAACCCTCATGCGGGTGACTCAGGACAAGTCACTTTCTCTCTCTGCACATCATTTTTCTTGTCAGATGTAAAAAGAGGTCAGGTTGTACAACTTCTGGTTCCTTCCGTTCCTAAAACCCAGGGTCTAAGGTGAGCAAGAAAAAGTATCATACAGTGATAAGAAATGTTTATTAAAACTTTAACTTTTTTTTTACATGCTTATTAAATTTCATTTTTGGGCCAAGTCAGTGGGAAGATTGCAATTTTCCGCTGAGATTGGTTCTTCTAGTAATAGGCAGGAGAGTGCCTCAGTGTATGCCTTAGATCCTTGACAGATGTTAACAATTCATTTGAGAAGACAGGAGAATTACAACGTGGTGGAAGAAGTCTTAAGGAGGAAACCAGTTATGTTCCCAATATGGAAATGGACTTCTTAGATGCCTTCAGGCTTAGACATCTCATCAAGAAGTGTGCCCAGCAGCTGCTCGGCTGAGAAGTTCCTGCCGCATAGGCGCGGGTCTGAACTCCAGGGCACTCTCATTAATACTCCTCCCGCGGATGTCTGGGAAAAGTTCCTACCTCTGAAGTTTTGCAATAAAGAATTCACATTTAGTTCAGATGGGCTTGGTAGGGACGGCTGGCTTTGCACCCAGAGGAATTGTCGTTGAGGCAGATTGGGGTCAGACACCTTTGGCGTCAGTGATATTGCAGACACCCACTCCTCCTGTCCTGTGTGGGTGACACCAGCATTTTCTTGGATTGGAAGGGCTTCTAGCGATCTGTATTTTGCTCCTCTTCCATTTCTTACTTTTGAAATACATTTTTTTTTTTTTTTTTTTTTTTTGGTTTTTCAAGACAGGGTTTCTCTGTGTAGCCTTGACTGTCCTGGACTCACTTTGTAGTCCAGGCTGGCCTCGAACTCACAGCGATCCGCCTGCCTCTGCCTCCCAAGTGCTGGGATTAAAGGCGTGCGCCACCACGCCCGGCTTGAAATACATTTTAATGATGACAATAAACTGGCAAATTTTGTATGAAAGAATTAGGAGAAAAGACTATTATCCTAATCCATTGAATATTTTTTTTTTGTCTCCATGATCTTATATATTTTGCATGACTATAAGTATCGTATATATACTGTTTCGTGTTCTGTTTTGTAATTAAGCATACATTTTTTTCTACATAGCTTTCATGCTGCTCTCTAACGTGTGTGTGTGTGTGTGTGTGTGTGTGTGTGTGTGTGTGTATACACATATTTTGTCTTTGTTTTTGGTCTGAGTAATAGACCATATTCCCCTAAATTATTTTTCTGTGATTAGATATTTAGGTAGTATCGGAGTTTTTGTTCTTTTGGTGGTTGTTGTTGGTTTTTTGTTTTGTTTTTGTTGTTGTTTTGTTTGTTTTGTTTTTTGAGACAGGGTTTCTCTGTGTAGCCTTGGCTGTCCTGGACTCACTTTGTAGACCAGGCTGGCCTCGAACTCACAGCGATCCGCCTGCCTCTGCCTCCTGAGTGCTGGGATTAAAGGCATGCACCACCACGCCTGGACAGAGTTTTTGTTCTTAGAGATAATATTGTGTGGATCTTCTTTGTCTACGTGGCATTTCTCCTTTCACTTTCACTCATAATTACTTTGTGCTATCTCCTGAGGTAAGGGTTTCGTGTGTTAAGATCACTGAGACCTGATCCTGGGCCTTGAAAAATTCCCTGTGTGTACATAAGTATCCCAGGAGTGCAGTGCAAGGGATCGTCAGAGAAGCTCGGAGAGGGGCTGGGTCGGAGGGCGTGGATTCGGTTTGCTCATTGGAAAAAGAGAGAAATTGGAATCCCAGCTGTGATGGAGGGGCTCTGTGGGTGACCGAGGAAACTGGGAAGAGTCAGTTGCCAGCTGTATGAGCAAACTTGTGCTATGGGTGTTTGGGGAGTTGGGGGAGTAGCATGAGACAGGGGGGTCCTGTATTGTGTATCCCATGTAAGATACATTGTTCGGCTGCCGAGACTCCTGTGCAGCTTAGCACCCATGTGGAGCCACGCCCTCACGCACACCCTGCACCCTGGTTTTACTGTAGTCTTGGTAGCACTGTTTGTTGTGATTTACATTTCCGCCATCTATCTAGTAGGCACACGAGGTGCTAGCTCAAAGTTATTTGAGTGAGCATATTTTTCTTGTACATGTTGCTCATTTGTACTTCTTGCCACCTGCTTTTTCCCTTTTAAGGTGGAGTCTGTAATTGAGCCTTTTCTGTCGCTTTTTATTTTTGTCATTCTTGTACGTGTAAGATGCATTATTGAAAGCCTGAGCACTTAGTGTTCAAAATGCATCCCTCATTTTTGTGGCAGCCCCGTGCTGTGTTCTAACCCTGAGACTATTATTCTGATCATACTGAAAGAGGCTACTTTCCACATGACAGCCTGATGCTTTTCTAAGTTAATTTTGTTAGCAGGATGGCTATAAATAACCAGGTAAAGAGCTAGTTTCATTGACGTGCCCATTTATTTCATCACTTGATGTTTTTTTTCTCCCTTAAGTTCATTTCTTCCCACCACAACCTCCTCATCTGTCTTTCCTCCATCTCGTTCTTTTCACAGAATATATGCTCCTGTGCCTCCTGTGCCTCCTGTAAACTCGGGGGTGGGGGGTGGGGGGTGGGGGTGGGGAGCCAGCATCTAGCAGCACATCTTCCCCATCCTCAATGTCAAGTGATGGCTGTTTGGGGATGGGGTGTGTATTGCTTTTCTTATTGCTGAGAGCAAATGCTCGGCAGGCAGCAACTAAAGGATGGAAGGTTTGTTCTGGCTCACGGTTTTAGGGAATACAGTTTATATTAGTACTTTTCTGTTGCTGAGATCGAATACCTGACTGAAAGCAGTGTAAGGAAGAAAGGGTTTATTTTGGCCCACAGCTTCAGAGGGGTAGAGTCCTTCCTGGTGGGGGAAGGGACGGCAGCAGAAGCACGAGGCTGGCCAGCAGCCAGGAAGCAGCGAGAGAGCACGTGTCCTGTGCGTACAAGCACATAGGAATCCAGGAGATTGAACAGGGGGTGAGGCCAGGCTGTAAACCTTCGGTGCCCACCCTGAGTTCCGGAGCCCAGGCTGTGGGCTGGTACTGCTCATATTCAAGGCGGGCCTTTCCTCCTGGTTTAAAACTTTTGGGAAACTCCCTTATAGACACACTCACAGGTGTGTTTCCATGTTGGTTCTAAAGATTTATTTATTTGCATTTTCTGTGTATGGGTACTTTGCTTGTATGTCTGTGTACCAAGTGCATACTTTGTGGCCTCAGAGACCAGAAGAGGGCATTAGATTGCCTGGAACCTGGAGTTACAGAAGGTTGTGAACTGCCAAGTGGGTGCTGGAAACCAAACCCGGGTCCTCTGGAGAAGCAGCAAGTGCTCTTAACTGCTGAGCCCTCTCTCCAGCCACTCTGTGTAGCCTTGGCTGTCCTGGAACTCATTTTATAGGCCAGACTGGCCTCAAACTCAGAGGTCCCCCTGCCTCTGCCTCCTGAGTGCTGGGATTAATGGTATGTACACTTAAAATTTTTTATTTAATTAGTTGATGTATGTGTGTGGCTGTTTTGTCTGCCTGTATGTCTGTGCACCCTGTGGGTGCAGTGCCCTCCAGAGGCCAGAAGAGGGCATCGGATTCTCTGGGACTAGAATTACAGACAGTTGTGAGCTTCCATGTGGGTACTGGGAATTAGATTCTCTGGAAGAGCAGCAGTGTTCTTAACCAATGACTTACCTCTCCAGCCCCTAATTTACTTCTTTTAAAAAGTGTGTGTGTGTGTGTGTGTGTGTGTGTGTGTGTGTGTGTGTGTGCACGCGCGCATGCGCGCAGGTAACTAAATGTCAGACTTAACTCAGGTGCTGCCAGCTCTTTCATTAATGTTCCCTTTTTAGTCCAGTGTTCTGTGTAGGCTCCTGCATTTCACTTAATTGTCATTGTTTCGTAGTTTCTGTGTTACAGTTAGAAGAGTACTGGTTTTAAAAGCTTATTACACTGTTGAGGAATGCCTATGCCCACTTCTGCCAGTGACTTCTTGTTCGTAACTTTTCACTACAGTATGACTGTAGCCTTGTCCGTTCAGAGGGACTCTTCTATTCTTTTTCCTCAGCTCCTTTCTGTAGCTACCTGTTAGCCCAGGAGCTCTGATCGACATTTCTCGTGCCTACTGAGCTTCTGGCCAGATGTTCGGCTATCACACAATTCTCTGCTTCCTCCCATGCCCAACTTTGCATTTTAGTCAGGGCTGTCAGCTGCTCAGCTGACTTGAAAGAAGCCGTGGGGCTCTTTCTCAGAGATGAAAGGGCCGGGAGATGAAAGATTCTTTCCCCCTGGACCATGCGAGCTTGAGAGCCAACTCCTTCCCAGAGCCAAGAAGGCAGATGCACAGGCGAGCGGCTGACGCACAGTCTGGGTAGGCAGAGGCCCTGTCACGGTTCAGTCGCGAGGAGCTTGCATTCTACTGGGAGCTCCAAAGGTTTGAGATCCCTGCGTCCAGGGCCAGCTGTCACACAGACTTCAGCAAGGTCTGGTGACGTCCTGACCCAAACAGTTCCCCTCACAGGGCGGAGGCTTCCCAGAGGAGGAGGACAGTGTCTTTAAGAGCCATCTTTCTGTCCTTGCCGTCCGAACCACCACCTCGTAGCTGTCGCCTCGCATGGCTTTGGCACACCAGAGCTTCCCAGGCAGGTGTGCTCTCATCACATGGCCCTGTTGTCGTGGGTAGATGAAGGTCTGTCTCCTTTGTATGCTGACGGAATGGTCTTTCCCAGGCATAGAGGTAGACCCAGGCCCCCCACTTCAGAAAGACGGTTGGGGTGGGTCATAATGAACAGCCTCCTTAATTTTGGGAGTGAAATTGGGGAAGACAGTATCTTTCTGTACTCTCGGTAGGTGTCACTGTTTCAGTTGGATTGAGTGTGTGAGGTTGAACACAATAGAGAAGTTTTCCTATATAAAAATGATTGCATCAGAGAATGTGATGGTTCAAAATAGCTTGTCAGCACTGTGGGAGGAAAGACTTGGAAGTCTGTGAAGTATCTTTAGTGTTTAGCATGGCAGATGAATCCCGACTGTGGGTCAGATGGCCTGCCTTTGAACCCCAGTCCTGCTGAGTGCTAGCTATATGACCTTGGGCCAGTTAATTAACCTCTTTAAGCTTTGGTTTTTATCTTTCAAATGGATATCACCTAACGATATCTATTTTTAGAAACATTCTCATCTTAACAAACAACAACAAAAATAAGGTTTCACCGTATAACCTTGGCTGTTCTGGAACTTTCTGTGTAGACCAGGCTGGCCTGATTCCCTGTCTCTGCTTTTTGAACACTGGGATTAAAGGTGTGCGGCACCAGGCCTAGCTATCATCTAGGTTTCTTAAAAAAATAAAATAAAATAAAAATACAGGATTGAATGAGGCAGTGTGGGTGGTAAATGGGAGCTGTTGGCTTTTATTATTGATATTCTAGACAAACATGCTATGGGGAAACAAGTTTGTCTTGAATTTTCCAAAGTTGCCTCAGTGCTCCCAAGATCTTTGGTCCCTTGGAGATTTAGGTTTAGAATTGAATAAAGCGAAATGAGAACAGTTTGTCACCCGCACTTGCACAGCGTAGCGTGTTCTCAGTAGGCTAGAGTGCAGCCCTACCCCGCCACAGTTAGCAGTCACTGATAGCAAGAATTATGCCTCCAACACGGCAATTTGTTCCCCAGGTCTCCTTCAAGGCATCGAGAAATCACAGATTCTGCTTAGCAGGTGCCAGGAATCTCATTTACAAACCACCCCTTCCTTTGTCTCTCCCCCAAGTCATCCTGAGGGAAGTGGGTGGCTTTCAGCTGCGTCTTGTGGCTCTGGGGAGAAACTGGAATTAGAAGATGGAGCCTGGCTTCTGAGCCGCCTCTACCTTCTCCTCAGTCAGCCTCTGATCTTTTCACCTGAGTCGTTCAGAGCCATTTTCTTTGTCTGTCTTTCCTTTTTTCTTTCTTTCTCTCTTCCTTCCTTCCTTTCTTCCTTCCTTCCTATCTTCCTTCCTTCGTTTGTTTGTTTGAGCCAGGGTTTCACTGTGTAGCTTTTGCTGCCCTGGAACACGCTCTGTTACACCAGGCTGTCCTTGAACCCATAGAGAATCGGCCTGCCTCTGCCTCCCAAGTGCTGGGATTAAAGGTGTGTGCCGCCGCCACCCGGCTCAGAGCCATTTTCTTTTCCATAGAATTCCAGAGTGACTGCTCTGAAGCTGTACGCCTTAGGATCGCAGCTCCGTTGCAGGCTGACAAGTAGACAAGGGGTTTTCCTTGTTCTAGATGCTAGTAAATGAGCTAGGGAGACTTTTATTTTTTGGTGCATGTATGGCAGGGTGCTGGGCAGGCGGGCTGTCTGTCTGTCTGTCTCTGTGTGTGTGGGGGAGTGGGGGAGGGGAGGCTACAGGAGTCAATGTCAGTGCTGGGTATCTTCTGACTGGTGAGCTCCAGGGATCTACCTATGTCCACCTCCCCAGCCTTGTGACTGGAACTCGAGTCCTTACGTTTTTGTATCAAGTATTTTGCCAATTCACCTGAACCCCTTGGATTTTGTTTGTTTTTGTTTTTGTTTTTTTACAGAGTCTAGCTATGTAGCTCACATTGGCTGGGAATTCACGGTCCTCTTGCATTGGCCTCCCATGTGCTAGGATGACATGTTACTCCTGTACCCAGTGAAATATTAGAAATAGAAATAGAAATATTAGAAATATTAGAAATAGAAAAATAGAAATTGTGGAAGGACATCATTTACCTCAGCCCCTGGGCTTTAGCCTTGTGGTGTGGAGTCCCTGACTGACCCGGGAAGGATCCGAGTCTGGGCATCCCAGAGGCAGCTGTGACTGGCTATCGCACCCTTTGCTTGTTGTGTTAGTGACCAGAATCGAGAGGTGATTACAGGTCTTCCCGCTTAGACTGCTCATCCCTACGTATCAGCACGGCGCCGTGGCTGTCGGCAGGCTGTTTTCTTTGCAGCTCTGGGTTTACCAGGCTGCCTTTCAGCAGTCTCTTTGCACACAGTGCTTCGTTGTAATCTCAGACTAATGATGAAAGAAACTCTTGAGCATTTTGATGTCACATAACGGCTCAGTTAGCTGAAACGGGTGCAGCCGTTGGTTGGGGAAGATAGACCTACCAAAGGTTCAGCAGAGCCCAGCGCTCAGCGATAAAAGAGGCCGAGGAACGACATTACTATTGATTAGTTGGGGGTGGCTGCCGAAAGAAGGCAGTAATGAGGTTTCGAAGGTGGAGCAGGTTGTATCGGGTCGTACCGACTCCCACTTGCCTGCTGTCTTTGGAGAGTGTGCTGCGCTTCTTCAGGAACAGGTTTTCCCAGGCTTTCAGAGGCCATAAGTGAGGCAAGAGTTCTGAGCGAGGACGAGTCGGGAGGTTCTCTGTCACACACGTGTCTTATACACAGGCAGGCTGGAGGCCAGGTGGGCAAGTACCCTTGCCTAAGGACCCAGCCACTGGCTGCCATGGTGGGGCTCACGGCAGACCTCTGTCCATGGCCGTGCCTCCCATCCTCTTCCATCATCTTAGTGCAGACCTTCCTAACATAGATGAGCACATATGTTTCTCCTTGTCCAGGAGGCTACACTGAGCACTCAGGGCCGCCACTAAGAGTGCATGCTGTCTTGTGTACAGGTTTTCTCCTGACCTGTGAGAGCTTTGACTGCTGCCTGATGGCGTGGAGTTGGGGTGGGGGGCGGTGTTGAGACCTTGTGCCCACTTTTCACAGCCTTTCTCACTTTTCCTTGGTGTCTGCTGGCATTCCTCAGTGGCATTGTTTGATAGATTTTTTTTTTCTTTTAGTGGCGGGCGTCACAGAAAATTGTGGTTGTTGGATGGAGTTTATCATTCTTGGTAGAACTCTTCTACAAGATGTTGAGGCCTGTAAGGGTCTGGAAATCATTCCTGGCTTGACTTTGTTTCTTCAGGGCATTTTCCTTTGCCTGGCACTGGTATCTTGGGCACCAGAGCACTGATCAACAGGCCTTCCTCTAGCCGTGTCTCTTTCCGAAGGGGAGCTTTTCATGTACCTCTCTGACTGTTGTGCTTGCTTTATCCTTAAAGTCTTTTACTTTATTTTATCTTGTATGTGTTAGAGTGTTTTGCATATGTGTCTGTCTGTGTATCACATGTGTGTCTAGTGTCCCTGGAGGTCAGAAGAGGGCATCAGATGCCCTGGAACTGGAGTTATAGAGAGTTTTGAGCTACCATGTAACTGCTGGGGACTGAACCTGGGTCCTCAGTAGGAACAGTAAGTGCTCTTAACATCTGAGCCTTTGCTCCAGCCCCGGTTGGTATTCACACACCCAGAAGCCCCTGAGACCCACATCACAGCCATCAGAGACTCAGAGACCATCCCTGGCCTGTTTGTACCTTTCTTGTACTTGTGGCTCTCTGGCATCCCCTCCTCCTGCTCCCCTTGGCACGCCTGTGTACACTTTGATATCTTTTTTAGACTTGGTCTTCATGTGTGCTGTGTGGCTCCCAGCATCAAGAACTAAGTATGAATGGACCTGGGCCACCTCAGATGATGTATTCTCTGTCTGGACCTTCAAGACCCATGTTTTGGCCACAGCCCACTGGTGGTCATTGTGTCCAGCCCACCTGAGCCTTCTGTGGGAGGACGGTTTGTGGTAAGCCCCACCCAGGAAGCCCTCAGTTCTTCCAGTTCTTGAGCAGCCTGCAGTTTCTCCATCTTGACTCTGTCTCCTTTTGTTATTCTTTCTTAGCCATTTACTAGGACTTGGCAAGGAGAGAGGGTGTTGATTGCTGTTGTTTCCAGGGCACTGCGGCATATGCTTAGAGTCAGGCTCTGAGCCAATCCAGATTTTCAGGGGTTAGTAAATTTTATGTGGATTAGTGGTCCATATTGAACCTTTTGTTCTTTAATCGTTCTACACATTTATTAAACGCCAACTGCATGTAAAGTATTACACTAGGTTCTGGTCAAAGCCTCTCTGTGTAGCACTTACATCCAGGGAGTGAGACAGACAGTCAGCCAGCAGAGCAAGTAAATAAGAGTATGCAGGTCTGATCCAGATGTGTGTAAAGGGAAACCATGACTACTGTAACTGTTGCAGTGGTTGTTACTTACTTGAGAAGGTTCTAGAAGGCCTCTTGAGGACATAGTATTTGAGTTAAGAACTCAACGATGAGAAAGCCAGCCATGTGAGGAATTGTCTGAGTAGCAGTGTAGCCTGAGGGAACAACCTGCACAGAGGCTCGAAGGCGGGAGCAAGCTTGTCTCCTTGAGTTAGCGGTTAGAGCTTGATGCGAGAGGTAAAGACTGAGGCCAGCCTGGAGGAGGGAGAGACCGAACACTGAATTCTCCTCAGTGTAGTGGGAAGTCATTAGGGCTCTTCAGCTGTGGAGTGACACAGTCTGGCTCCGACGAGGGGCCGTGGAGGGCAGTCTGGTCGGCATGGCTGTTGAAAGGGGACAGAATCCACCTTTGTGCTGTAAGGCCACAGCTGATGCCATGTTCTCCCTTGGATAATTGCTTTCCCGCCTCTGTTGTTTCCTGCACATTTTCATCTGTGTTGTGGCCTAATCAAGAAGCAGCTCTCTCCTAGCGCCAGGGTTGGCACAGGGTGTGGGCAGAGTGCCCTTTATGGAGTACCCTGGCCTGAGAGCATGAAGGAAGCAGGCCTGGCAGTCCTCAGGACCGTCCAGCTGACCCGCAGCACCTGCGCTTCGCAGGAAGCTTTGGAACCGTGACCCTGCGCTCCCGCAGAACAGCTGCAGATGGCAGGGGCTGCTGATTAAATGTCGCTGCTGATCTGCCCAGATCCGCTGCCATCCCCTCCAAGCCGGCTTTCACGCTGCAGTGGGTAATTAGGGGCACCGCCATTCCTAGGCCTCGCAGCACATCTTTTGCAGCTGGCGGGGCAGGGAGGAGGGGCAGTCGGGCATTTCCGTTTCTGCCAGTTAGCTGTGTAAGTGGATATAATGTCCACATGTGGCTACTTCTTGTTTTCAAAATTCAAAAAAGACCTGTCCCTAGTGAAAGGGCGCACTTGCCTGCCTCTGCTGCCTCCACTGTTCTCCTGGGAATTCCACCATCAGATTTGTCAGAGTTGCTTGGCAAGGACATTCCCCCCCTGAGTTAGCACAGACTCTGAATGGGCAGAGATAACGCAGATGAGCCAGGGGCTAAGCCTGTCTGCAGAGGAGCAGCTCTCCTCTGACCAGAGGTGCCAAAGCCGGGCTCCACCCCATCCTCCGTGCTTCTCAGGCCTGATGAAAGAAGGGAAAAGAGTGGCTCCTGCACCACCTGAGGCGGGCACTTCTGCAAGGCGGCACAGTTAGAGAGGGCCTCAGGCTGCTCAGCACGCCTGCTGAAGGAAGGACGTGATGGTACCTTGCCAGCCTCTCCCTGGGCATCTCTGCCTCGCCCAGCATAATGAACTGGAGGGAGAGCCACACTTCATGCTTCATGTACGTTTTTCTTCTGTTCGATTACTTCCATCCTCTCAGATCTGGCAAGGACACAGAAGGCTCAGAGGGGAAGGAGAGATGGCATCTGCCTCTGGCTGACATGACTTGTGCCATGGTCGCGTGGGGATTCCATAATGAAGATTGCAAATCACTTTCCATCCTCTTGGAGCCTGCCCCATAATTGGAAGATTAAACATTTTGTTTAAATTAGTAACTTTCCCCTCCCTCCTCTGAGTGCCTCAAACCATCCTTCCAGCAGTGTGGAGCATGGTTAGCTGTCTAATACTGGGCTTTGTGTTGTGGCTGTGATTGTCAGTGGAAGGTTGCAGAAGCCCTATTTTAATTAAAAAAGCAATTTTTATTCTTGCTTCACCTTGTGTGGAGCAGAGGCCCTTCTGCCCGGGTGAACTTCGTGATGGCTGAGCGCAGTGAATGTGACTTTTCTCACGGGTATGAAACTGAGCCTGGCAGGCTAACATGGGCTGAGGGGCTGTGCAGCTGGGCCTGAGGGCTCTGTCGCCTCTGCAGCAGTGGCAGCGTGCCCTTCATTTGGCAGCTTGTCGTTGTATTTATGGAAGAAGAGGGTCACTTAGAGGGGTGATGTTCCCAAATCGCAGCAGCTGACAAGCACTTAAAGAGGAGCACTGATGTCACCCACCCCAAAACAAGAGAGCCCGTGACTTCCATGTTGGAGCTCGCTTGCTGAGCGCCAGCCCTGGGCTGTCTGGTGTGGGTGTGCCAATCCATCCCCACTCGGCGGATGAGGAAGGGAGGCTCCCGGAGCTTTTGCAGGACACGCCCAGGGAGCAGAAGGTCGAGTCCTCTTACTCCCAGCAATGAAGGAAGGTAGCTAACAACGGAGGCTGTGCTGACTGGGAAGGCAGTGCCGCTGCTGCTTGGCTTTGTGCTCTCCTTTCATCACAGCTATCATTTCTGTAAGGGAATTTGCCTGGTTACCTATAAATGCCCTTCTCATGGCCTTGAGGGCCTCAAGGGTGTGGCCAGATGAGAGCCTGCCATCGGGCGACTGCTCAGTAAATACCCCTGACTAAGGAAGGGTGGAGTGAGGGGTGGGGGAGTGAATGGAGGCGCCGTTGGTAATTAGTGAATGCACTGGGCTGTCTCCTTCGTGGTGGTTCGCCATCTCTCCAGCTGCCTTTTCCCAGTTCTCTTGCCTCAGTCTCCTCAGTGCTGGGATTATAGGGATAATCCCATAGGGAAGGGGCATATACCTATGTGCGACCGTGGAGAGGCCAGAGATAGACACTGGTTACCCTGTTCAATCACTTCTCTTAACCCTTACTTCAGTGTCGTCCACTGAATCTGGAGCTAGGCAGGTAGCCAGCACACCCCAGCGATCCTCTGGTCTCTGTCCCCCACAACATTGGTACCACAGTACACACGTGGCTTTTTATGTGCATGTTAACTGTTTGAATCAGGTCCTCTCTCACCCACTGAGCCATCTCTCCAGCCTTTGTTTCTGTTCCTAAACATTTATTTCACTTTTTATACGGTGCTGGGGATTGAAGCCAGGGCCTCACATATGCTAGGCGTGCCCTTCACTGTTGCGCTAACCCCAGCCCCTCAATTCCTCTTTCCTGATGAAGAGTAGATTAAGCTGTGTTGGTGACTGATCTTGGCCTTACTCATAGGAAACTTGCCTTAAATAACAGCAGATGGTCTTCACAAAAGCTCAATTCCATTCCTCTAGTAACCCGAGAGTTGATTGGCATTTCTTTTAAAGACTAGGGCTGCCTCTGACCCTAAAGCAAGAGATCGATTGATTCATTTATTTGCCAGAGATTTACTGTAAGTCCACTGTGGGCCATAATTGCTGTTTTCTCTGCATCCAGCTTTATAGGCCAGAAATGAGCCTGCACAAAACAACAAAATTGGTTTTTATTTTGTGTTGGTTGGCACACACACACACACACACACACACACACACACACACACACACACGTACACACATGTACAGGACTGTAGAAAAGTCCCTGGAGAGCTGGTAAACTACAATGTATGAGACACCCCAATTTATTCACTAATGGCAACTTCATTCATTCACTCAGCCCTCACCCCATAATATGTATATAGTGTGCGTGCGTGTGTGTGTGTGTGTGTGTGTGTGTGTGTGTGTGTGTGTGTGTTTAATGTTTGTTGTGTACTTCTTCTGGGTTTGGATTTTTCACATATTATCTCACAACAGTAGGGCGGCATTTTTCCAAGATTGTGGTGATTTGTCCAAGGTCACACACTAGTGACAGCAAATGCAGGTAGCTTGGCCACCAGAGTCCATTTTCGTCTCTTGTCCACCTCCCTATCCGTGGATTAGTTTAACGTCAGTTTCTTGGGTATTTCGTGTTTCATGCAGGCCTAGGATGCACATGTCTAAATCATTGCTGTCAGCTCATTTTAAATATAAGGAGCCCCAGGAGCAGATGTACAGCAAACACAGAAACCAGGTGAGGCAGGCTGTTCCTGTCATGTGGTGTGTCACAATGCCCTAAGGCCTTGCCTGCCTGGCCTGATTGAATTTGTCGCCACCATTTTCCAGCTCTTTGACACTGGGCAGTTTACTGAGCTGTCTCCTGCAGCCCCACTTCCTCCACTTGGTACTAGGAGTATTACCTTTCCAGACGGAGTGTTTGGGGCTGGAAGGAAAGTGACCCATTTATGACCCAGAGCACTGCAGTGGGTGGTTTCTGTGCAGTTTGAATGGTCACTTACTAAAAAAGCTGAAGGAAGTGTTGTCTGGGTTCTTCAGACCCCACAAATCTGTGATCTTTGTGCCTCTGTTTTTTGGTTTTGTTGTTTTTTTATTTTGTTTTGTTTTTTGTTTGTTTGTTTTTGTGAAATTTAAGATCCAGCAAGACTCAGGGTGTGGTTTTGTTTTAAAAGGTGACTGGCTGTTTGAGGCAGCATGCCTCTGGTGTTGGGGTGTTTACCAAGAGCCTCAAGTTTCTGAGTAATTTCAGTCTGAGACAAGTGAGCAGGATTGATGTCAGGCTGCCTTAACACAGGTGTTATAAACAAGAGTAAGAGGTTGTTGAAAAGATCTCAGCAGAGCTCTGGGGCTGGCTTTCTGAAGTCATTCTAAAGTGACAGCTAATGGGTAGTTTGCCTGATGGCTTTCTCTGAGCTGGCTGGAACTGACTGGAGATTCACCCTCAGAAGAAACCTCCTTATGAACATTTGCCGCCCTTTATCATTAAGTCAAGCCCTGAAACCGAATTGCTGCCTTTGCGCCATGCATGTTGCCTTCACGCTGTTTGAGGGCATTTTTTCCCCTTTGTTGTTTGCTTTGTTTTGTATTTTTTGAGGCAGTCAGTTTTAAATTTGATATCCCAAGCCTGCTAAGACGGTTCAAAACAATTACTCCACTCTGTATTTTCAGAAGACAGTTATGTCCCTGTTCCCCAGCCACCGTGGAGTCCTGTCTGTGAGGGATGTCTAGTGTCTCTCTTGTCTTCCAGGTACTACTGCCAGGAAGCTGAGGACCTGCAAATGCTCCTGAAGTCAGTAGCTGCTAGTCTCAGGTCACTTTGAAATCTGTTTTACAGCCTCCCTGTGTGGTGGTGGGTGGGGGTGGGGACAAGCCCGGCACAGGCAGTTTGCAGGTAACCACAGCCATGGGTCCCTTGCAGTCCTTTTCCACAGGGCCAGGTGGCCAGCACACTCCTTTTCTAGAGAAGCGTTTTCAGACCCTGGATGGTCTGATCAGATCACTCCGTCACCAGCCTTCTCTGTAGCGGGAGTGGAGGTACTTTGCTAACTTTTGTAGTTCGCCGGCCATCTATACAATAGGGAAACCTCTTTGTTAAGGAGACTAGAGTGCATGTTAGACCACAGCAGACAGGAGGCCATCCTTTTTCACTGTGCGTGATGGACTCATCAACAGGCATGCGTCTAGGCAGATGCAGCCATACTTCATTAAAGCCGAGAGGCAAACCAGCAGCGGGTGCTGGAGAGCCTGGTGACAGTCGTGCTGTGCCTAACATGCTGCCCTCCCTGCTGCGGTATCACACATAGGCTCGTTGTCACAAGACCCACAGGTGAAAAAAAAAAAAAGTGGGGGCTGCTCCTGTGTTAGCAGAGTCGAGATCTTAAAGAGACCACAAAGGTGTGAGAAGAAGGCTCAAGCAACAGATGAGGAAACAAACGCTAGTTAACAAATTAATAATAAAGTGGTTAGATTTGTAGTCACAGTCATGTCTGCGCCTTCATTCTCCCTTCTCATCTTCTCTATGTGTCCGTAGCTTCTGGTCTACCCTTCTGGAAGTATGTACGCCTTACCCCTCAACAGCCTCTTCTGTTTGAAGGAAGAATGCAGTTCGCAGTCTCAGCGGTGATCTTAGAGGCATTTTAAGATTTCTTTGCCCCACTTTTGTTAATGAATCATCTGTTGCTGGAGGCGTCTCTGTCAGTGCAATTACCTGTGACAGGTGTGCCATATAGCATTCAGAACCATTGTGTGGGCCCGCAGGTGCCAAATGCACATGTCCCAAACCCCTCATCCTCATAAAGCACTTGTGTCACCCTAAGAAGTGAATTTGTTGTATGTGGACTGTGGTTTAAATGGCTAATGGTTTTATGAGATAAGGTCTTGTTACGTAGCCCAGGCTGGCCTCAGACTTGTGATCTTTCTGCTTTTGCCTCCCAAGTGCTGAACTGACAGATGTGCCATCACGCCTGTGTCAGAAATAATTTTAGTAGTTTTCTCATGTCAGTGTGTTAGTTAATGTTTAAAGCCTCGGAGCTGACTGGTGTTGGGGGAGGTAACCCGAGGCTCAGCGTGAGTTCTCCTCCAGGGAGTCATCTCTGTAATCCCCACAGAGACTCTTGACTCTCTGGGAATCAGAATTGTCATAGGCAGCACTTCCCTGGCTAACTGGGTGGCAGAAAATCAGCACAAGGGCCTTTAATTTTGGCTAACACCTGATGACATCGGGCAGACATGATGCAAGTGTGGCATTAAAGGGTCACTTCTGGGGTGGTGACACAGAAGGCACTGGGAGGCCGGCAGGCTCAACTTTATTCATTTGTAGGCAATAGGGCGAGGCAGCTTGTCTGAGTTTGTCCACGCATTTTGGCACTAAGAGATGAGTGTGCTAAGCTTCTAGCACAGCCGACCTCGGGAGGCACTGCATGAGTAAATACGGGAATGTAGAGAGCTGGCGTCTCTCTGCTGCAGTCTCTGAAGGCCAAGGGACACTGAGAAGTCGCATAGTTGTACTAATTACCAATAAATGGCCAGTCCTGGCTGGTTCTTCAGTGTCTCTGTCCTCTCCCATTTAATCACGAGGTGGCTTTGGCTTCTGGTCTGATCTAGATGTCCCCTCTCATGGTCCTGTTGTTCCCTTTGTCCACATTAGCCACAGCACCAAGCAGGGGACTCAACTATCCTCTTCTGCTTGCCTTTCTCACAAGATCTCAGGCATCTGGAAGGTGATGCTTGTCTGTGTTTCTTTTGTGTCTAAACCTTGTGCTCCTAGCATGGGTCTGTGTGTGCAAGTCCTGGGAGTCTGGTGAGGCAGATAGTGTGTGTGTGTGTGTGCGCACACGCGCGCGGGCGCTCTTTCTCTGTCCATCACGTTCATAAGAATTTATGTACTTAATACTCACTTATTTATCAGATTGAATTGTCTTTTAAGTATAGGAACCTTAAGAAGGTTAGAAAATAAATCTAAAACAAAAAATGAGCTGTAGAGGTATTCTGAGTCCATTCTGAGATTATGCTGCTGTTTATGCCCCTTCCGAAATTTCATCAGCAGGATGGATAAAACTTTTTTTTTTTTTAATTTAAAAGAGTTATAGTGTGCTGGAGAGATGGCTCAGAGGTTAAGAGCGCTGGCTGTTCTTGCAAAGGTTCTGAGTTCAATTCCCAGCAACCACATGGTGGGTCAAACCGTCTATAATGAGATCTGGTGCCTTCTTCTGGCCTGCAGACATACATGCAGGCAGAATAATAAATAAGTAAATCTTTAAAAAATAAACAAAACAGAGTTATGGTAAATTATCATGTTGAAAAGCAGCCAGAGAAAAAGACAGTTTTCATTTAGGTTGAGTAAGGCTCAGTAGTGAAACCGGAATCTCAGAATATAGATTTCCTGGTAGGAGGGAAGAGGGGGTAGGGCAGGGCTGTTGACGCAGTGTGGAATCAGGCTCCCTGGACACTAGTGGGGCCTGGGCTCCTTTCCTGTGTCTTCAGCTTAGGGGTGTGTGTGTGTTGAAGCCAAATTCCTGATAGCACTGATGCGTCATCTTCCCAGTCCAAGGCATCGCTTGGTGGCTCAAGGTGTGACTTCTGCTCAGACCCCACTTTCCAGGGTCCCTTGATGGAGTTTCCAGGCCCTCCCTCTCTCACCCCTGTGCTCTCTGACGTGCGGTGCCTCTCTCCAGGCCCAGTGGCTTCCTCAGCTCCATGCAACTGACAGAGTTTGGTTCTCATCTGTTGTTGTTGTTGTTTTTTTCTTTCTTTGCTTTGGTGTTTGAGTGAGGGCCTTAACTCTCACAGCCCAGGCTGGCCCGAACCTCAAAGCGATCCTTCTGCCTCAGCCTCCCAAGTGCTGATGTTAAGCCATGTGCCCCGTGCTCGGGGCTGAGGTTTTAGAAGTGTGCCTTTGTGAATCTTCCTAACAAAGCACTGAAGCCAATCATGATGCTGACTTATTGAGCTTGAGATTTACTAGAACCTTCCACTCTTTTCTGACTGGGGTATTCTGAGTTTATTGCAGACCCCTGAGCAGTCACCTTACCAAAGAACTGCCCTGCTAGCTCTTAGTGGTCTTCCCTTTCTCCCCTAAGCTGCATGTGCAACTATGCCATTTTGTCAAACTCAGTTCAGATCTTTCTAAAAACAAATAGCACACGCTCCAGGTTTCCCTCATTTCCTTCCTCAGTTCATTCCACCTCCTCCATGCTGTCCCCTCGCCCTCCCAGTAGTCTCCTGTGGGAACTTGTCTTATTCCATGCACTTTTTTGCTGCCACGATCACATTAACCATGCAAGTGTTTTCTTACCACACGTGTCCCCCAGTGAGCGATGTGTAGCCGTCTCCGTGGATGGGAGGATTTCCCCAGCGCGCGCGGATGTGCTGGGGTAGTTGCAGAATGCCTTTAGTGTTCTTCAGTGTCACCAGTTAGCTCTGCCCTCACGGTCCCCCATGAGCGAGCATCAGCTGCGGTTCCTCTGCATCCTCATCAGCACTTATGCTGTCAGGGTTTACTTTTTTATTTTTGTCAATCTGCTGTCATAGTCTTAATGTTCGCTTCCCTGATCTCATAAAGTTGGACCACTTTTATATGCAGACTGGCTACTCGGTGCTTTTCCTTTTGTGATCGTCTGTTTATACTCTGTCTTATATCCTGACTTCCTAAAGGCAACTCGGAGGTCACAGAGCAAAGGCAGAATATTTTTTATAATGTAGCATTAGTATGTCATATTAATTTGAGGCCATGTGAGTCTAAGATGATTTGCTGGAAGCCGGATCGCCCTGAGCATTGGTCCTCGGCTGTCTGTATTGTGTTGGGTCTTGCGGATGGTGCCGCCTTGTTGTTACTGCTGTGGCTGCTGTTGAACATTCCCCGCAGCTCCTAATAGAGCGGTGTGGAAGTTCTATTAGCTCAGTAAATACTTGTGGAGTGAATGAATGAGTGATGATGGTTCTGGTGTAGCTGACAAAACATATTCATAAGTCTGCTAAAATGGAGATGTTTTACCTTGCAATGGCTTTACAAGGATCTGCCTATGTTAGTGTTGACAAAGAAGCCAAATCAGTATTCAGCTTTCTGATGTAGCTGCAGAATTAATCAGAGAAGATGTCAAAGTAAATCATGGACATTAAAGTATACTTTGTGTTTCTAGAAAGAAACCTACACAGCCTTTGGAAGGAAGATGAATGTATACTCAGGTTTTAACAAGGAATAAAAGTTTTTTTGGGGGGGGAAGGAAAAATTAGATTAAGTGTAGTCTTTATGGCTAGTGATCTGAATCATAAATCACATCCGCCTTACCTGACAGCCAATCAGATTGCAGATCATAAGGGGGACTGTTGGTAACTTTGATTTTTGACCTTTTTTATTGAAGACTTTACTTTTCATCTTTAAAGTTGGCATACGGTGTACTAGGTTTCATTATGGTAATAGACTTCCTACATGTATGTCACTATACTCTGTTCTTAAGCCCCTCCCCTTCCTGGTGGCTCTCTCCTGCTTATCGCTTTCCTTCCTTCAGACAGTTCCTCTTGCTTTCATGTCACAAGTATTGTATTACTCTCCCATTGTTTTCTTCTTCCTCTCTTCTCACAGCACTTTACTCTCTCTCTCTCTCTCTCTTTCTCTTTCTCTTTCTCTCTCTCTCTTAAATCTAGACTGCATATGAGAGAAAGTGGGATGTCTTTCTCTGTCTGACTAATTTTGTTTAACATAATGATCTCCCATTGAATGCATTGTAGCAAAGCACGGAATTTCATTTTTCTTTATGGCTGAATAAAGCGCCCTTGTGCATATGCGTAACCTTTTCTTTATGCATTGTGTGTTGATAGACGTTTAGATTGCTCCCATTTCCTGGCTGTTGAGAACAGAGCAGCAGGAAGTGTGGGTGTGCACAGGCTCTGGGGTTGGATACAGGGGCTTTGGGGTGAATGCCCAGGAGCAGTATAGCTGGGTCATATGGCAGTTCTAGCTTTAGTTTTTTGGGTGGCATTTCCACACCAATCTCCATAATAACTGAATCAGTTTACATTTCTACTCGCAATGAATAAGGGTTCTTTTTTTCCTACATTGTTGCTACTTGTATTATGTGATAGCCATGCCATTCTTACTGGGGTGGGAGGGGGTCTCAAAGCAGTTTTGTTTCCATTGTTCCTGGTGACTAAGGACGTCAGACTTTTTCAAGTATTTTGTTGTTGGCCATTTGTAGTTTTTTTTTTTTTAGAACTGGCTCTTTAGTTCATTAGCCTATTCATTGATTGGCTCTTTTTTTTTTTTTGGTATATAATTTTTATAGTTCATTCTATAGTAATCCCTTGTACAGTGTATAGTTAGCACACGTTTCTTCCGTACCTTAAGCTATCTCTCACTATGGTGTTCGTTTCCTTTTCTGTGTAGAAGCGTTGTAATTTCATGTCATCTCTGTCTTAGTTCTATTCCAAAGATTCTGCAAGCCATGTTTATTTTCATTTGATGGTAGGGCTTGTGTGTATGTGTGTGTTGTATGTGCATTTGTGTGTGCGTGTGTGCTGAAGTGTGTATAGAGACTGGAGCCAAGATCAGATGCCTTTCTCTTATTTTCTGAGATAGGGTCTGCCATGGAACCTGGAGCTCAGTGATTCAGTTTTGACTGGCTGTCCAGTAAGGTCCAGGAATCCATCGTACTCTGCCCCCCACCTCAGCACTGGGATTACTGGTGCACATGGACTTTTTTACACGGGTGCTAGGGATCTGAACTCAGGTCCCCATGCTTGTGTGGCAGGCACTTTATAGACTGAGCCATTTCTCTAATTCTGTCTCAAGGAATTCTTCAATTTTTTTCTTTCTTCATTTGTCTTTCAAGAGCGTGGTTTTTAGACTACAAATACTTGTGTTCTTTTCTTTTATTCTTTTTTCCAAGACAGGGTTTCTTTGTGTAGCCCTGGCTGTCCTGGAATTCACTGTGTAGAGCAGGCTGGCCTCAAACTCACAGAGATCCACCTGCCACTGCCTCACCACCGCCAGCTGTGTTCCTTTTATAGTTAATGTTTTTATTGATTTTTGGTTTTATTCTATTATGGTCTAATAGAATATAGAAGATTATCTCTACTCTTTAGTGTTTGTTAGGATTGTTTGAAGCCTGCAATGCAGTTGTGTAAGGGAACATTCCACGTGCTGCTCAGAAGTCAGAGAATCCACTTCTGCTGGGTATAATAGTCTGTGCGTGCATTTGATTTGCACCTTCAGTGTAGTTTAATTCTGATGTTTCTTTGTTGCCTTTTAGTTTTGGGGAGTTATCTGAAGACGAGAATGGGGCTGGTGAGGTAACTCGGCGGCGGGTGAAGGCGCTTTGGGGCCAGTATTGAGGAAGGGCAGAACTGACTCCCATACGTTATCCTTTGACCTCCACACGTGCACACACTCCTGCAAATGATAAATAAAAAGATGATAAAGATGAGAGTGGGATAGTGAAGTTACCCACTATTGTGTCTGGATCAATATGGCCTTTTATGCTCATTCGTATTTGTTTGATAAATTGGGAGCCTCAGTGTTTGGAGCATGTATGTTTATAATTGTTACGGATTTTTTATTTTTATTTTTTAAAGATAGGTTGTTAAGCACTCCAGGCTGGACCCGAACACACCACGTAGCTGACGGTATCCTTGAACTTCTCTGACTCTGGCTTGCTTCCACCTTCTAAGTGCTGGGTGACATGTGTGCCAACGCTCGTGGTTTATGAGGCCGTGTAGATTTAGGTGAACACTCTGCCGACCTAAGCTGTATCCCTTGTACCAGTTGTTACAGATTCTTGAGTAATTGCTCCCTTTCCTAATGTGAGCAGCATTAAAAATAAAACCTCCTCTGTCCAGTTTTAAGTCTGTCAGCAGAGTAGCTAGGTCAGCGTGTCTGCAGCCCTCACCCTCTTGGTAGATTGGTCTCCATCCACTGCCTCTCAGCTGGTGGTGTCTTTACCAGTTTACTGTGTTTCGTGGACCTAGTTTTTAACACACTCAGCCAGTCTGAGGCTCTTTGTTTGTGTTTTGAGGCCTTCATATTTAAGATTGCTGTTGAGAAATGTCTGTAACTCCTGGGATTCTTTCGCTCTTCTTGTTGGTGTTGGGTCACTGTTTGCTCTTTTCTTTCTTCCCACTGGCATGAGGAGGTTGGCGGTTTGCTCTTGTCTGTGTCTCGGACTGTCTTTGTGGTTAGTGTGCTGTTGGTACTATTTTCAGTGCTGACTTGGTTGTTGTGAGCTGCCTTCATTGTGGCTCTCTTGAAATGTCCTAATTTTACTGTAAATTCTGAAAGACGTTTGCTAGGTGTATCATCTTTTTTTGGGGGCTGCTTACTTCCAGGACCTGGAATGTGTTACCTCATACTTGCCTGGCTTTGGGAGTCGCTGATGAGAGATCTGAAGCATTTCTGATGTGTTTTCCTTTGAGGGCAAGTTGACCACTTTAATGTTTCTCTATGTTATATTTTTGTTATCTTGCTTATGATATGTTATGGAGAGTTTTTCTCTGGCTCTGTTTTGAGGTTCTAAATTCTTCTTTTTTTTTTTTTTTTAATGTCTATTTCTTTCTCTAGATTTTGGAAATTTTCATTTTATTAAATAGGTTTTCTGTGTCTTTAGTCTTTGATCTTAGCTCCATTTTTAGTTCCTTGCCTTGGTCCTGGTTTGATCTCTTGTCATAGTTCAAAGCTTTTGGATGTTGTGGACATGGCTGCTTTTCTCTGTACCTTGTTGGGCTCTGAATGTAGTCTTTCCCTGACCTTGCCTGTGCGTCAGAGCTTCCTCTGCCTGCTCAAGTCTGTTTTTGTTGTCTTCCACTGTGTTGTTTTAATTTGGTTCATTAGAGGTTTCTATTTTCAACATTTCTTTTTTTTTCCTACCCCAAAATTTCAATTTCCTTGCTGAATTTTTCCTTCCGTGTTGCTGTGTTTTTATCCACATTACTTATTTCCTCATCTGTTTTGCTGACTTTTTCCTGTATGTTTCCGACTTTCCTCATCAAGACCTGGATTGAATTTGTTTTTGGTTGTATCCTCTTAGGTCATTTTGTTAGTAAATTCAACCTTTTGAAATCATCAGCACTGTACCTATTTTAGGGCCTTTGAATTTAGTAATTGAAGAGTTAGCATTGAAGGTGTGTGTGTGTGTGTGTGTGTGTGTGTGTGTGTGTGTGTGTATGTGTGTGTTTCTCTGGGGTGCTGGTGGCATTTGTATTGGTTGGATCTCTCTTCTGGTTTTATTTGGGCAGCCTTATTGATCAGCGTACATTTGAGGGCTTAGTCCTGAGCCCCACACAGTAGGGAGGAAACAGATTGTTACAGTAGCAGCAGCATCAAACCATGCAAGATATGGAAATACACATAACGTGAAGCGGAGTCTACCAGTGTGCCACCAGTGACCGTAAATTTTAAAAAGGAGAAAATGGGCCGTGTCGTGAAGTTTAAAGTTCCTCGGGTGGATGTGGAAGTACATGGGATGAAGCAGGCAGGGAAGGGAGAATCCACGGCTGAGTAAATGAAAAGAGGAAAGAGAGGGGCGAGGAAGAGCGTTTTGAACGGGAAAGAGTGAGAAGTTAGAAAAGGGGTTGGGGTGCGGGCTCGGGGCTTAGGAGCACTGGCTGCTCTCGCAGAGGACCTGGCTTTGCCTCCCAGCGCCCTGGTGGTGCCTTAGAGCATCTGTAGCCCTAGTTCCAGGGGGAGCTAATGCCCTGATCTGTCTCCCTTGGGCACATAGAGCAGCTATGTACCCACAGCCACTCACTCACACATTTGAACATTAAAAGAGTTGGGCATGGAGATTAAAAATAATTTAAAAAAGAAAGAAAGAAAGAAAAATCTCAATAATGAGGAAATTTGAAAATCAAATTGATAAATGTAAAAAAATGGAATAGAAAATAAAACACATGAGTGTTTTTTTTTTGTTTGTTTGCTTGTTTCAAAGAAAAACAACAAATCCCAGTGTGGTGGTTTGAATGAAAACAGCCCTCACTGACTCATATGTCTAAATACTTTATTCCCGGTGGTGGAACTGCCTGGGAAGGATCTGGAGGTGTGGCCTTGTTAAAGGAAGTGTGTCCCTGGGGTCGTGCCATTCCCAATGTGTCACTCGCTGCCTGCTTGTGGATTAAGATAAGAACTCCCAGCTGTTTCTGCTGCTGTGCCTTTGGACTCCCACTCTCTAAAACCATAAGCCCAATTAAACCACCTTCTTTTATAAGTTGCCTTGGCCGTGCTGTCTTATCACAGCAGTAAAAGACACTAAGACACCCTGTAAGATAAGTTAATAGTTCTATTACATGTATTGGAGAAAGGGAGGGTAGGAGGAAGGTTTTTGGTGTGGAGAAAGGGAAAGAAAAATGACTGCTCAATAACCAAAGAGGTAGAAACAAAGATGAAAGTGTGAAGGGAGGAATAAGAAGCATTTTAAAATATAAAGTAAAAAAGTACCACAGAAACAGTAGCACACATGGGAGCCAGGAAAGAAGGTAACCAGGTGTTGGCAGTGTCTTCCTGGAGCCTCAGTGCACAGGTTCTGCTGGTAGCGCCGTGGGCAAGGGTGTATTAGACTTTTGGGTGCTTGTCTTCCTGGCGGTGGCTTATGCTGGTGTTGAACCAATGCTGGACAAGTGACCAACGTCCCCCAGAACTGTCTTAACTCAGACCATTTCCCTTCTCTGGGTACCAGGGCTGCTGCTGACTACACTTCTCTCACACCTCCTGGGGTCGCCAGTGTTCTTGTGTGTGTGTGTGTCGGGGCCGGGGGTGGGGTTGTCTCCCAAGGCACTGAGCATATGGGAAGCAGCCATGGCCCTGAGATCTGCACAAGCAGAGGTAGTCTTCATGGTTTCAAGGCCTCCACCATGGTCATCACCTTGCTGCTGGAATGCAGCTCTGTGTAGCCTACTGGAGTGTGAGTCTTCAGGCTCCAGGGCAGTTCCTGGCAGCTCTGTGGTCCACTGCTGAGCTGTGTCTCGGGGGTCTTAGCTGGTGAGGCCTGTTGCTGGCAGCCAAGGGCGAGTTACCCTTCCCTGTGTACGTCACCGCCCAGGCCACATGTCCTGTAGCCTGCACTTTGGGCTTGTCAGCGTCTGGGCCTCCTGCTCTCCACAGACTCCCAAGGCTGTCTCTCATGGAGGAGGGCTGTGGTAAATTAACTGCAGGCTCTCAGACACGTGGTTGTTCCTCTGCTCTCCAGCTTCCAAGGTAGGACAGCTTCAAACAATAGGTTCTCTTTCAAGATGGTGTCATGTCCCTGCCCACCGAGTCAGTCACACAGAGACAAAATGGAATTCCTCTCTTCACTGGCGACCTGACTGCTAGAGACCACTGTCTAACTAACCCAGAACCTGGTTCTAAGGCGTGTGAGTTTGCTGTGCTTTTCTGAGAGGTAGTGGGTCAGCGAGTGTCTCCTCAGCAGAGCCCCAGGTTTACCATAAAGTCCTCGACTGCCCCTCCCACGCCAGAAGCTGCTGTCCAGAGCTGTGTTGGGGTCAGTTTCTCTTTAGTGTGTCACCTACCCTCTCCACACTTTGCAGGTATCCAGCAGCGTCCTTTGCACATTTCTGAAGCGCGTCCTCTTTTCCTCTCTTTGGAGTAGATTCTATTTTTTCTTTCTGCTGACCCTTCTCTTTTATCAGGTCACAGGAAGGGGACTTCTAGTCCGCCATCTTGCCTTTGGTTTTGATGCTTCAGTGTTTCCCCTCACTGTGGACATTAGATTGCCCAGTAGTTACTGTGGCCTCTGCGCTTTTATTGACTGTTTGATTGGGAATAGCTGGGGGTTCTATTTTATATTTTCGGGTAACTTTCCTGTAGGGTTTGAGGAGTTCTTGGTACCTGTCCTTTTCTTTCCAAAGTACAGGTAGACGTCTGCGTTGGTGGTGCAGCCTTCCAGTGGATAGCCACTATTCTCTAACTTTTTCAAGTTTTAACTCTCGTGAATTTGTAAAGGTAAATTATATATACACTTAGCTCTTTCTTCAAAGTGTGGCCTGCTGGCTTCTCTTGCTGGTTCAGCATTCAGTTTACACAGACTCAGGAAAATGGTCTGTTTAGGCGTCCCTACAGCCCTTCGGTGGGTGGGATTTTCTGTGTCTGATTGCTTTGATCTCTAATTATGAATTTTGGCCAATGGTAGTTGCAGTGGAAGAGACTATGAGCCTTTTCAGTTGTGCCTTAAGCAAATTTGCAAGGGAGCCCTGATGTTAACTTTGGCAGGTTTCATGCCTGCAAATATTGATTGAGCCAGAAGTCCTCACTGTAAAATGTCAGCAGCGAATGTGTAGTCGGCGCAGGCAGGGGAACTCATTACTGCAGCTCGTCTGCAGCTTCTGGGTCAGGCCACTTACTACCATCTGGTAAGAAGGAATGTTTGAAAACTACCTTCTATTCTGACAAAAGGTAATCAGGAGAGGTTAACAGCCGATGATTTCCGAACAGTTCAGATTGGTTAGACCAATCCATCCCCAAGCTCGGGCTGCGACATTCCAAATGTCTAATTATCTCACAGGGTATTAGAACATTTTAAAATGATGAAATCCCAAAGTCATGGTGGGAGGAATTTAATTATGTGTATGCTCCCCTTTCTCCTCTGTGCTGCACACCCCCGCTTTCCTATTGGAAGCAGTTATCCCGAGGAAGAAAAAGCTGCGGGAAAGAAGAGGCAGATAGGATGGCTGCCTTCAAATAATGCTTAATTTTACAGCCCCATATGCGAGAGTCAGGCTAGACTTGTCCTTCAAGGGCAAGGACTGGGGACCAGGGAAGGAGGCTGGCTGTCAGTCAGCAGGAAAGATCCAAAGATGGGGAGGGACCCTTAGGAAGGACGATGTGGGCCACAGAGGTGCTGGGAAAGTCCCAGCCCACATCTGCCCAGGCCAGAGACGATTTCAAAGAGGTTCAGACTTCAAGTAGATCACAGTTGGGCCACATAGAGGATGCCTGAGCCCAAACTGATTAGAGTCTCTGGGAAGGACTGTGGCAAGGTGAGGCCAGCCATTTCCTGTAGAGTGGGCACAGAGTCAGCTCTTCATTACCAGTGCTCAAAACAAATCAACCGGGGGGGGGGGGGGAGGGAGGGGGGGACGACACAGACCATCAGAGAGAGAGAGAGTCATTTGCTTGCTCTTATTGTGTCCTTCCCCTGTCATTGGCTGACAAAAAGTGCAAATACGAGAAGGTTGCCTGCTACATAGTTTGGTGTTAGAAGCAACTTTTTTTCCCCTTTTGCTATTATTTCCCCAGTGATCCCAGGGATTGAACTCTACCCCCAAGCCACACCTCCCACCCAGGAACCCACATTTTAAAGCCCACTAATGTTCAAAGCCTCTTCTACGTCAGCCTTGCTGATGCTGAGTCAAATGTCACAAGGACAGGGAACTCTGTGGGCCACACCATGCCCTGTGCTGTAGAAACATCACCTTTATGAGCAGGTAAATATTCAGAAGTGTCTATGAGACGGGGTTATTAACCTCCGTTTATAGTTACGTTACCCTCCAGAACTGTTAAGTAGAGGGGGGCAGGGTTTGAGTTTAGAAAAACCTTGCTCCAAACCCATTCTCCGTTGAGGGTAGCATTGTTAAAACAGGGCTGGGTCATTGGCCCCGGCCCTCGGAAGCCATTTGTTGATGGCTGCTAGCTACAGCTCTCTCTACCACGGGGGCCAGTGGGAGCTTTGCCAGCTGACCAGCGATGTCCTCAACATTCTCTTCTCTCATTTCCAGTTAATGTTGGGTGAGAGTGGGACCGGGAATTAGCTCTGCACTCTTGCTCACTATGGACAGGTTTCATAAGCCCGCTGGGCTGGAATTCCTACTGAGACACTTCTGCCTTCCACTTCCAGCATCTGAGTTCTTCCTGTCCTCTAACCCTTGAGCAGGAGCATGTCACACAGTAGGCCCTCACCTGAGGTCATCTGAGCTCCCTGTGGCTAGGTGAAGAATCCTGGTTTATTTCCAGGTCACCGAAGGCCTCTGTTGCTGTTCCTAGCTCCCATATGGAATTGGGTGAGGTTTCCCCGTGCCCCCATCCACCGTGAAAGCGTCTTTCATGACTTACCTCAGAGCTAGGTGACTCGGAATGCTGCACTGTCTTCAGATACATGCACATAACATGTGCGCTGTTGTATCCCAGGGCTCATGTGCTGCGTATTAATAATTGCAGTGTATGTTTTCATAATTTATCATAATGATGCCATTATTGCTTACTATAGAAGTTCTCTCCCCACCCCCACCCCCTAAGTCTAATTGAGGTCGAGACAGACCATAAACGTGATAATACAGATTGCACGTTCAGGGGAAATGGAGTGGGTTTCATAGTGGAGTTTTAATTTAGGCTTCGTTCTGGTGATGTAGCCTCTTCCTATGGTACATTACTTTGAGTCCAATATAACTGTGTGTTCCCACAGCCCCTCATTATAGCTGCGGCTTCTCACTGCTTTTTAATTAAAAAAAAAATAGAGAGAGGGGGAAATGAAACCTAAAGCTTAGGTTGGATATTGTCTGGGTACACAGGGAGTATTGCAGGCAGTTTGCTTACTTAATTTTTTTAACTCTTTCATAGCTTTCATAGTGATGTCTAGATTTCCATTTCCAGGGGTTGGGGTGGAAAAGATGGAGAAGTGTGCACTAGAATGCTTACACACACACACACACACACACACACACACACACACGCACACGCACACACACACACACACACACGTGTGCCGTAAGGTTACTGAAAGGTTCAGGCATATGTGTCACCTTGAGGCCTCCTGTAAGCTTTAAGAGTTGAGTCCCTTCTGTGTCTTCGAAAGGCCATGGCCCATGTGGTTTGATGGTGGCAAGCGCCCAAAGAGCCTTCTCTGTGGTTGCAGGAGCAGGCCTGGGCACACAGAGAAGGCCGGAGAAGCACTTCAAGGCTGATAGGCTGGAGCAGTACAAGTTAAGAGTTAATCATTCCCTCTAGTCGTGTGGGCTGCAGGACCAGAGAGATGGCTTTATCAACAACACTTGCTCCTGTCACTCCTTCATCCTGAGGGATGCCACGTACCTCTCAGGGACCAGAGCAGATTAATCTCCAGAGGTGACTGCTAAGAATGGCTTAACCCGCTTGAGATTGGCTGTGTGTGACCCAGGAGAGTGTACGTGGCCTTGAGCCGCTGACCTCCAGCAGGCCTCTGGGCTACTCTCTCCCTTTGGAGCAATAGTCCTTTGACTCGCTGCAGTGAGATCACTCTGACAGCTCTGAGCTTCTTCCCATGCACGGTTGTGTTTGTGGGTGATTAGTTGCTGTCCCGGTGGGGGGGGGTGGGCTTATTGGAGAAATGTAGTCAAGAAGTCTAACTGAAGGTGAGGGTAGCGTTCGCTTCCTGACTGAGGGGTTTCCAGAATTGTAAGAGCCCCTACTGCATTCATTGTCTCTGGAAGTCGGTTCTGCTAAGGCTTTTATGGGGAGCAGTATGACGGCAGCTCTACACATGACATGGGGCTGGTCTGTATGTAAAGGTGAGATATGTGCCAAGATCTTAGTATTTAAAAAAAAAAAAGTAAACTAGCATTTATAAATATTAACTTCACAATAAATTCTTATTTTAGGGTATATTGTACTAAATGAAGTACCTACTAAAATTAATTTTGCTTTTAAAAATGTGGCTATTAACAATACTCGTGCCAATGGCTTACACTGTATTAGATTGTCCCCAGTCTGGAACTGTGAGATGCTAGCAAGGTAGCATCCGTCTTGGACTCACTCGTCTGCCCTGACCTAGCACAGTGCCTCAGACCACTCAGCTCTCAGCGATTACTTGTTAAAGAGCCATCCCAGCTCAGAAGTCAGCACTGGCGTCTCAGAAATGTGTGGAACATCTAGTGAGAATGTTGTCACTTGAAAAGAGACAATTGAAGGTCGAGAAGAGGAGTAAAGAGCAACGTTCCTGCCTCTGAGTGGAAACGTTGAAATAAAACATCCCAGGGCCTCCACCGAGGGCCTCTGTTGTCCGACAGCTTCCCCACCCACAGGAGAAGGGGTGGCAGTGGCTGTGCTGGTAAAGGTCCTGGGAACAGACTCTGCTGTGCCAGGCCAGTCCCAAGAGGAACTGAGGCTGTATGTGTCGTGTTGAGAGAGACCTGGCAGGAAGGTTCTGGAACCTGATTCACACTGGCCCTGCCTCTCCCCATGACCCAGTTTAGGCAGCAGCCAACTGGAAGCCTGGGACTGCTGCTGGGCCACCTGATCTCACGCCTTTTGCCAAGTTTGTTGTTGTTGTTGTTAATGACTTAAGGAGTGCCACTTTAATTTAACCAAGATCTTACGTGGCTTCTATCTGTGGGCACACTTAAATCCCTCAGAACGGTGTCACCAAGAGTTGCATAACCAAGGTGGATGGGCACCCCCTCCAGTGTGCCACTTTAGGAGGGATCAGCTTGTCTCTGCAAGTGTTTACTGAGAGATTGCTGGCACCCCAGGCATTCTGTTCCCTGCTTATACAACAGAACTCTTAACCGCTCTGGTCCCCAGGGATGTGGTGGATTAAAGTTCTGCCCAAGGAAAGTGCCATTTCAGTGGGTTATTGGAGGCGAGGAGGGAACTCCTCCCCTGACCTTTAAAGAAGTGGGGCTCCAGGGCAACAGGACCGCTGTTGTTTCTAGTCTGCCCTTCTTGATGGCACTTAGCTTCCTCCTATTAATTGTGGCCCTGCCACCTTTTCTCTCCGTCTTGCTGTGTCCTCTGTGTGGAGAACTCTGGAGCTCATGCCTTGACTTGGCTGCTGCAGCAGGCTCACAGTAATCACAGTCGCAGCAGGCCTTGTTTTATGAGCCTGAAAGAGTCGTGTTCCCAGGAGGCTGGAGTTCCTTACCTGCTGGGGAGCTACAGACTTGTGTTTGCAGCCTGGCTTCTCAGGATGAAACTACCTCCCTTCCACTTCCCACATGAGCGCATCTACCGCTTTCTCTTGAGGTCTAGCTGCTGGCCTGTGCCTCCCCTCCCCCACTCCAACGGTAGAACAGTAATGACAAAACTAGGTTTTTATATTTACGGAAATTGGGTGTGTCCCAGGGAGACTCAGAAGAGAGTGAAAAATAGCAGGTGGCACCTACAAACTGAATTGTCTAATTTGAGTTTTCTAAGCGCCATCGTCTGCTCAGCCTCACCGAGGCACCTGGAATGTGCACCCCTCAGGACTCACGTGGACAGAGAATGACTTTGCACCCCTGGCGTGGTGCAATTCAGTTGCTGTCACAAGGCAAGATGTGTGATTCGCGTGATGGAAGCTTGTCTGTTATTACCTGACGCCTTAGCACGGTGTCAGCGAGCGCTGTGTTTTCTTGTGTGGTAGTAACAACCCACACTGCACTATCAGGCTATCACTAGGTGCAGTTGTCACTGGAGAAGGAAAAATTCATGGAGTCCACCTCATGTGTCTTGTCGGGGGAGACAGAACCACATGGCTGGCCTCATAGTGGTCACTGCCTTTGTTTGGTCCTGATGTAGTTTAGAGCGCTTTCCCTCTAAAAGGTCACACGGAAAGGGTTGTGATCCTCAATTGCGTTGAGGGAGCTAAGGCTGAGGGAAGCAGATCAAATGCCCAGAGTTGAGCCAGTGGCAAGCTGAGCAGAGTGGAGCCACTTGGTGTCTGCCATGGTGTTTTTCTCACTTGGGAAGTGCATTTCAGTGGTGCCCTGCTTTATTCTAATGTCGCAGGACACAGTGTGAAGGCTTCTGTGCCCTGTGTTGGCAGAGAAACAGTGAAGCCCCAGGGGTCCCCTAGGAACCAGGAAAAGTACCAGTTCCCTGACCTAAAGCCTTGCCACCTTTTGTAGCACTTCACTTCTGCAAGTTTTTATTGTTTAAGCATCTTTGGGGCTAGAAAGAAAGGAGACTTCGGTGCGTCGCATGTACTGCCCTTGGAGAGGACCAAGTTCAGTCCCCAGTGCCCACATCAGCAGCTCCCCACCTCCTCCCTCCACATCTGCCTTCCAACCCTATGGGCACTTGCATGCCCGTGCACACACGTACATTCCAACACAACATAACTTACAACTATGTGTTTTGTATTCGGGGGAGGGGTGTGTGCGTGGAGGCCAGAGGAGGGGTCACTGGACCTGGAGTGTGGCTGGCAGGCAGCCAGCACCGTGAGCCTCGTGTCTCTGCTGGGGTTCCAAGTGCTTGAGCAGCGATGCACAGCTGTTCTCACATGTGTGCTGCGACCTGAACTCAGAGCTTCAGCTCTGAGTCAGCCTTACAGCTTTTATTTTATTTTATTTTTAGTTGACAATTCTGTGTTTATGGGGCACAATGTATTTTGATATATGTTTGCAATATAGAATTATTAAACCAGGTGAATTAACAGATCTATCATTGAGTGCTTTTTGTGGTGAAAATTTAAACTGGATTTTCCAGTTTTTAAGGATACAGGGTGTGTGTGTGTGTGTGTGTGTGTGTGTGTGTGTGTGTGTGTGTACACGTACACACACATATATACATATATATCATTCTGCTCCCTAGATGACTAAAGTTACTTCTTCCAGCTGTCCCTAACCGTCCTCTTAGTCACCATTTCTGAGTTCTTTTCTATAAGTGAGATCATGTGGCATCTGAGTCAGCATAAATGTCTCCTGGGTTGACCAGTTTTGGTATGTGCACAGAGTCACATTGCTGGTGACAGCTTGTCTTCTACCTGAGTGTGACTCTGCTCTGCAGGTGGGCACCTTGTTCCTGTCTTGTAGCTTTTGTGAATAGTGTGACACTGAGTGTCTCGGTGTGGGGAACCTCTGGCATCTGGCTTCACTTCCTTTAGAGACCGCCAGGTCATATATGGTGGCCATTCTATTTCCAGTTTTCTGAGGGGCTGACACACTGCTTTCTGTAATGGCCGTGTTAACTCACATGCCCGCCCACCAGCAGGGCCCTCACTGGGTCTCTTCTTCTCCACACCTCCTCAGCTGTCCTCACAGACTAATAACACTGAGACTTCTCCTTCTCCTTCACCTCTTAGCCATTGCAATGGCTATGTGCTCTCTTGATGAGTGGCCTACCCTTGCCTGGCCTCTGCCTGTCTCTTCTCCTTTGTGGTTGAATCTGAGGTCCAGCAGACTTGGAAGTTATCTGTACCATTCTCTTTCTGAACTGAGGAACTGTGAGGAAGACACTGGTCTAAGATGTGTGCTGAGGAGTGAGGTTGGGGACTTGCAGGGAAAGTGAGTCTAAGTCAGGACCGCCATGTCAGGGGTTTTTCCCCTCACGATTTCTGTATACATGTGGAATCTTGTGAAGTGGTGCAACCTCATTAGAAAAGTCCATTGGTCATGGTTAAGGGTCTGAAACTTCCTAGAGCGAGCCTCACTGTTGTGTGGGAAAGGTGATAAGCCTAGGCACTTGGTTATCAGGGGACCCTTGGATGTTTTTAGAATGCTTGATGTCTGTGCCCGTCTCTTTCCCAGCCTTATACCATCCTGTGTTTCTTTTCTTTTTCTCAGCCCAACAGGGGCACAAAACGACCCCGGGATGATGAGGAAGAGGAACTGAAGACACGTCGCAAGCAAACTGGTCCTCGAGAACGTGGCCGCTATCGTGAAGAGGAGGCCACAGCAGCTGAAGAAACAGACGATGACAAAAAAAGGCTGCTGCAGATTATTGACAGAGATGGCGAGGAGGAAGAGGAGGAGGTAGTGAGCCAGAGCTGGGCGGGAGCCAGGAGAGTGGCCCTGACACATCATCTGTGGCATAACTGGGGACGGAATGTCACCCTGAGCCTCCCGGCCTCGTCTGTAGAATGTGGTTAAGAACACCTGCTTCAAAGCACTAGGGCAAAGGTTGGGTGGGATTGTTGCGTCTGTAAAGGGATTTATACAGTCTAAGGAACATCACGGGGACAAAGAGGAAAGGTGGCTAGCGTTGACAGGAGGAAGCTAGACAGCTCCCTGACCAGCCACTCTGATGACATGTCGAATACACATCCCCCCTGCCCTTTTTTTTTTTTTTTTTTGAGACAAGGTTTCTCTGTGTTAGCTTTGGCTGTCCTGGACTCACTCTGTAGACCAGGCTGGCCTTGATCTCAGAGATCCACCTGCTTCTGCCTCCTGAGTGTTGGAATTAAAGGCATGTGCCACCACCTGCCACCCATCATTTTTAAATATGGTCTGTAGTTTAAAAGAAGTGCCAAGTCCTCTCAGTCACACAGGGTAGTAGGCCTTTTGAGAATGAAGGTCCACATGCTGTTAGATCACGTACCTGGGTCTTGCCTGTAGTCCTAGGACTCAGAGGCTGAAGGAAGAGGACCACTGGAGCCCGAGAGTTCAAGACCAGCCCCAGCAATATAGCAAGATCTTTCTCAGAAAAAGAAAAACACCACTCAGACCTGCAGCGGTTGAAGGAAGACAGTGCCTTCAAGCTGCTGTCCTCAGTCTTGCCCTGCATCGTGTTGACTACTCTCTCCTTATGCCTCCTGTGCTTGGGTCCTTCCCAGTTAGGTCTAGGTTAGGTGTCTCCTCCTCTGAGATGTCCATCTCTCTGAGATGGCCCTGGGGCCACTTTCAACTCCACTTGGCTCTGCACATGGTTTTCATAGCCTGAATCGAAGTTTGAAATCCTTCCTTCCCTTACATTGGCTGCCCCCCTGCTCCCCTCGGCCTCCCATGAAAACAACCTGGCTCTGTTTCGTTCACAGCTGTGTTTCTGGCCCTCAGAGCAGCACCTAGCTCTTCCTAGGCCCTAATAAATATTTATTGAATGAGTAAATGAATGGAGCAGAGCAGCACAGAAGCCAAACATCAGTGATTAAAACAGAAGGACCTTACCTTGTGTCTTTCTAAATCCTTAAGTGTTACCTTATATGCTGTTTCACTCTGGCATTTTGTTCAATATGAATTATGGAAATGGATTCTTAAGAGCCAGCTGTTTTCTAGTTCCCTCAAAGACACGACGCTAAGTTTGGCTTTTAAAAATGAGGCAGGAGCGTGAATCTGAGAAGAAGAAAAAAAACTCGATTCATATTCCAAACAGGTCTTTTCTGTCTTCCGACAGTAGCTTCCTCTTCTCTGAGGTCTGGACCAGTGCTGTCTTGGGTTCTGTCCCTAAAATACATATATCGACATTTGGGGAGTCTACGAGAGAGAGCCGCGAGTTCTGAACTGCCTCGCAGAGCAGCCACCTCGCAGGGTTCACACAGCGTGTGCAGCTTTCGCTCCCTCTCCCCCTTTGCTTCCGTCTGTTCCCTGTAGCACTAGTTAATTGGAAGGTAGAAGCCCCGTGTAGATGGTTTTGGGAGACAGGGACAGTGGCTGTCACGGGTAAGTAGTTTCTAGCCTGGGAGACAGAAATGTAATGGGAGGAAGGCCTTTCTGTTAAGGGGCAGGGACAAAGAGATCACTTTGTAAAAATGACACACAGAAGGCTAAAAGTCCAGGAGTTATTTTCTCACCGCTACCAAAGTCTCGTTTGATGGAAAACAAGTGGCGCTTGCCCCCGTGGTCACGTGGGCTTGTAAAATATTATTGTCCTTTTTTTTGCTACATCACCAGCATTCATCTTTCTGAAATCTCCTGCTGCCTTCTGACGTTGAGCTATTGGAGATAGCACTGAGGCCGATGACTAAGACTGATAATTTGGTTCCCTGGTGTTGGAGAGGAATTAGAGGAGGGAAGGCCAGACCCTGGAGAGGTGGGGATGCTGGAAACTCTTCTAGAACTGCACAACTGCACTCACACGAACGTGGTTCCCCCAGGGTGGTCAAGATGTTAGTGAGGGAAAGAAAAGCAGCGCCTGTGAGGGAGGCTGGAAAGCGAGTTAGCCGTGCCCTGGAAACCAGGCTTCTGTTGTTTAAACCCTCTTGGTATGCAAGGTATGTTGTGCCTCTTGCTATTAAGAGCAGCATCATTATTCATTACTGGAGTTCACCAAACAGTTTTATGTACACAGTTTGTTCAGGTCATTCTGTGACCTTGAAAGATCCAGCAAACATTTTCATCCCAGTCCCCCGTCTCTCTGTTCAGATCTTTACTGGGTGCCTGCTGTGAGCCAGGTCCTAAAGAAGCAGCAGTGAACAGGCAGGCACAGGTATCTGCAGGCCGTTATGTTGGCCCTGGTCTTTTGATTTTTTTTTTCAGTTTTTAAATTTTTAATATTTTATTTGTCCAGGTGGTTTGTCTATAGTACAGGTACATGTATGGTACCCCCTGAGGCCAGAAGAGGGCATCGGATGCCTGGAAATGGAGTTACAGACAGTTGTGAGCTGCCATGTGGATGCTGGGAATCGAACCTGGGTCCTTTGCTGCCATAGTTCTCCAGCCACAGCGACTGGCCTGATTTAAAGTTGGAGCAGTTAGCAGGGCCAGGTCCTTCTAGGCTTTCCTTCTGTAGGCCATGTGAAGGCCATTTGGGATTTGGCTCTAGACACCAAGTGGATGCATTAGGAGAGATAAGCGAGGAGGTGAGCTAGGCTTGCTGAGGCCTTCAGGGACTTACTAGTAAAGTTATGTTGCTGTGCGGTTAGTCTGGAGGGAATCTAAGCTCCGAGCCCTAGCAAGTCAGACATGACTTCAGTGTTCACCGTGTTAGGGAAGCTCTCTTGCACTGTAGACGTAGGGAGGGGCGAGGCCCCGTGGAGTGCTTCCAGATCCTGCGGCTGATAAAATCTAAGGAATGCATCATGCTCAGAATGAATGTATAGGTTTCTCCCACTTAAAACCCAATATAGGAAGAACATTGAGATTTCATAATAAAATAATAGCCAGCATTTTTGAGTCCTTACAGAATTATAGGATGATTCAGTGCTTTCCAGAAGGATCTATTTCAAGTTCTCCTAAAAGCAGTTTCTTTATTGCTTTTAGGTGTGAGTTATGGTCATTACCACAGAGGAGAGAAGCTGGGAGTTGGAAAAGTGTTAGAGAGGCAGGGTGTGTTGCTGCACATTAATTTAAACTGGAACGTGAACTGAAATTTCTGTAGAGGTTATTTGGTGGGAAGGGGGAGGAAGAAATGATTCAGAGCTTTAAAATAATTATTTTTATTCGTGTGTGCGTTTGCCCGTGTGTGTGCACAGGTGTTGGTGGAGGCCAGTAGACGTGTGTGTGCACAGGTGTTGGTGGAGGCCAGTAGATGTGTGTGTGCACAGGTGTTGGTGGAGGCCAGTAGATGTGTGTGTGCACAGGTGTTGGTGGAGGCCAGTAGATGTGTGTGTGCACAGGTGTTGGTGGAGGCCAGTAGATGTGTGTGTGTGCACAGGTGTTGGTGGAGGCCAGTAGAGGGCATCAGAGTCCCTGAAACTAAAATTACAGATGGTTGTGAGCCACCTGCTGTGGGTGCTGGGAACTGAACTCAGAATCTCTGAAGAACTCTGAGCCCTTTCTCCAGCCCCTCAACCTCTAATACTCAATTCGTTTATTTTTCTAGGCATCTCTGAAGTATATGAAATAACAGTGGTATCGGTTTTCTAATGCCTCTTCTGGGCAAGGTTTACCAAAAATGCTTTATTCCTTGTATTTAATAGTTATTCATTTATTTTTAGTCAGAGTCTCCCTAGGTAGCTGTGGCTGGCCTGGAATTCATAATGTAGGCCAAGCTGGACCTTAGACTTGTAGCAATCCCAACCAACCTCCCTCTTCCTCCCCCCCCCTTTCTTTCCTTCCCTTTCTCTCCCTCCCTCCCCCCCTCCCCCCCTCCCCCCCTCCCTCCTCATGTCCATGTAGCCAAGGCACGTTCAAACTCATGGTCCTGTTGCCTCAGTACCACATCTGGCTCAAGGTTAACTAATCCTGGATGCTGCACTAGTGTTCCAGAGTACCCATCTGACTTTTCTTTCCATAGTTAATAAGAACTGAGCACAGAAACGTGTGACAGTGTGAAGCAGTGTGTATAACACCCAGCTGCCATTCATCCCTTACAAGTGCCCCCCCTCCCCCACCTCCCCTTCCCCCTCCCAGTACCGCCGCCCCTCCCCCTCCTAGCAGACAGTAGCGCAGCTTCAGCCTGGAGACTGGTTTGTGACCTCAGGTGTGAGGAAGAGACTAGGGGCCTCTGACACTGACTTGGGTTTGATCTTGAGCAAATTCTTCTTAGTTTCTGACCCTTTCTTGCCTATGCATCAAAGGAGAAGGGCGAGATAAACATTGACTAAAAGCACCCAGCGTTGCTGCCTACTCTGCACCCACAGTGTGCCTGAGAAGCCTCTGCTGTGCAGGTCCTTACTGCCTGAGTCAGAGCTTCCTGGTGGAGAGGGCGGGCATTGGATGCGACACCTAGGATGATGCCCCTCACTGTCATTCTAGATGGGCAGGAAAAGTGTGTGCTATGTGATGAGCCCAGGGAGGTCCATGGCAGAGCGACTGTGAACGGGAGGTTCCCGCGCACTGAAACTGTTCCCCTGTTCCAGGAGGAGCCGCTGGATGAAAGCTCAGTGAAGAAGATGATCCTCACATTTGAAAAGCGATCGTACAAAAACCAGGAGCTGCGGATCAAGTTTCCAGACAATCCGGAGAAGTAAGGCTCCACTTTGCTGGCCCCCTCTCCTCCACGGTGCCCTGATTTCTAATTTGAATTTGTTGTTTGTTTTGTTGGCTTTTTGTGACTTGATCAGGAATCCCAGTGTGGCTTGCATGTTTGGAACGTCCCTGGAAGGACATACGGGCCTTGGAGTCAGTGATGGTGAGGGCTGTGGTTTATCACAGCAGGAGTCCACAGAGATGTTGGCTAGGAGATGTGCATCCTCAGAGTCTAGAGAAGTCTGTCCAGGCCTCCTATCCTCCTCCACTGAGAGAGAGCAGAAAAGGCTTCTTCCACAGTGACCTGCCCTGGTGTGTTTGTGTCCCGGGAGGCTGATCTGAGAAGGACTGGTCAGGTCCTCATTCTGAGACAGCTAGAACCGCAGTCCCAGACTTCCAGAAAGCAAGCAGCTGTTGGGTGCTCGGGGCTGGTCTAGCACCCTTAGCACTCAGGAAATGGCTCGGAAGCCCACTCCCCAGCCACCAGCTCTGGGTCAGCTTTGTGAGCAGCCTTCCTAAAGAGCAGCCCTATGTTGTTAACTCTTTCCTGCACCGTTCCTTCGGTGCCCCAAGACACCACCACCCATGGTTGCCAGAGTGAATGTCCCAAGCTTAGGGGACACACAAACGTGAATGGAACCATCACACATGACCCTAAGTGCTGTGTCTTTCTTACCCTCGGGTGTTTCTTTTGTGTTGCTGGGAAGGTTAAGTGAGAGCAGCGGCAAGCTCCAGTCTCTGCTCCTGCACCCAGCAGATGCTCCTGATACGTGTTTTACTGTGAGCTGCCATAGTGTGGGATCTGGGATCTTTCTCGATCTTGAATCCCAATTAAAAAGGATTAAAGATTTGTATAGATTTTAGAGTTCTAAATCTCTGTTTTCTTCCCTGTCTTTCTCCCTTCCCAGATAAATGGTTTAATGAATTTTAATAGGCCCAAAGCCCTGAGGCAATTAAGAATTGGATGGTTGGATCCTTGCACTCAGGTTTGTAGGTTACTAGGGAGACTGACTATCAGTGTGAGGTAGAAGGGAGTACACAGGTAAAGATGTAAGTAGAGTGCTGTGGGAGCATAGGGGAGGAAGGAGCAAATGCTTTGTTAAGGCACTCACAAGAAAGGTAGTGTTTGTGCTGGGCCTCATGTCAGATGGGCGGCTAGCATAGAGGGAAAAAAAGCAGGGCTAACGAGATGGCTCAGAGGGTAAAGTGCTTGCCACCCGAGTGTGCGCACTTGGAACTCCCAAACCCTGGGGAGGCGGGAACAGGAGAATCCTTTGAAGCTCAAACAAGCTAGAGAGTGATGACAGCACTGGGGTTCTGTTTTGATCTCTGCATGTGCACCATGGCATGTGTTCCTGCACACAGACACACACTAACACACATATAGTCACATATAGACAGACGCATGGATGCACGCACGCACGCACTTGAGAAGGTGAGAAACAGGAGAAGTAGAGCGAAAACACAAAATCCAGGATGCTGGGGTGGGCAGAGAGTCTTCAGAGCAAGCCTGGGAGGCAGTGGGACACACTTTGGGAGGCAGTGGGACACACTTTGGGAGGCAGTGGGACACACTTTCTGTGCATGAAGAGGTGGCAGGGAGAACACAGCCCTCTGTGACAGCAGCTAGGTCACAGCCCAGCCCTCTGGCATTGTGCTTCCACCATACAGAAGCAGTTCACACTGCGTGTGTGGAATAACACAGGTACGGCTCACACTGATGCTAGTGTACAAAGAAGTTTCCGTGCATACTCAGGGTAAGCACTGGAAGTCCCTCCACTGTGCTGACCCTACCGCCACCCCAGTACCTCCAGCTGAAGATGCCTTTAGGCTGCTCTCTGTACCCTGGTTTATACTATACAAAGATTTAGCCTACACAAATTTGGGTTTATATACAGAAAATGTTTTCCCATTGGTGCCTGTGTATCTGCTTTTTATTTCTGGCTGGTGCACAGTATTTCATGGTTAGGAAAGTCCGTGATGTATTTAGTTTTGTTTTTTTGTTTTTTGTTTTTGATTGGTTAGGCTATTAAAATTTTTTAAAAAATCATTTCATGTATATGAGTGTTTTACCTGTGTGTATGTCTGTGTACCACTTGTGTGCCTGGTACTCCTGGATCTCAGAAGAGGGTGTTGAATCCCCTTGGGACTGGTGTTATAGGTGATTGTAGGTGCTGGGAATTGAACCTTGGTCCTCTGGAAGGGCAGCCAGTGTTCTCAACTGCTGAGCCCTCTCTAGCAGTGTAGATTAATTTGAACATTGGCTTTGATAAACAGTACTGGGTAGACCTCCTTCTGTATATGCCTTTGTGCAGGCATATTCCTGTAAGATAGATACCTAAACACTGAATGCCCAGACCGAAGGGCATGCAGTTGGAATCTCTGAACGCCACTCCAGGTTACCCGCTCTGTCTTTTTATTCTCCCTCTGGTTGCGTTTCCTTCCCACGTTCTTTCAGTAGACATGACCACTCTTTAATACCTTTGCTATTTGCCTTCTTGTTTCTCTATGTTGGGCTCCTGCTGTTGAGGGTTAATTGTGTTTCGTCTGTTGCTCCTGGCATTGGTGTGGTCCCCGCCGGGGTCCAGGTGCTCGGTAAACACGAGAACTCCTGTGCCATCTTTGTCATCTTTATTCTATCTCCATGGCATGGAAGCCAAGGACCCCCCAGAGGGAAACTGTGCTGCGGGTTGACAACACTGAAAATGTGAGATCCGATTTATGCTTGGAATGACAGCATCTCCTTTGTGCATTTGGTGCCCATCACCCTGTGGTTGAGAATGGTGGTAGCCATGGCCACCTTCCTCTCCTTAGGTACCACTGGTCCCTGTGCTGCTCTTCAGAAAGAGGCTTATATTCTTTAAACAGTGTTTTCCATTTAGAAAAAAGTTTATGTGCTACTTTAGTTTAAAACCCGTACATATAAAAATTGAAATTACCCATGAAGAACTTTTTTAGTTGTGTCAAAAAAAAAAATTAAAAAAAAGAAAGAAAGAAAACAGTTAAGAAACTGTCTTGTGCTTTAACCTTGAGTTCTGCTGGCACAATGTCTTCCCGTAATTCTCCAGATCAGCACGGGGCAATTAAGATGAAAATTGCTCCTGCACATCTGAATGAGACTTTCCAGTTGAGATCAGAAACGTTCAGATTTATTTTCCTGTACATGTGAGCGTCGTTTTGATCGCTCCCTCCCAAATGCAGTTCTTCATTTGGCTGCGGTTCAGATTCAGACGACAGCGCCCCCCTTCCCCCATCCCCCCAGCCTCTGCTTGGCGCTGTGATCCTTCTCCCAAACAGCACACTGAGCCCGCTGCTTCTGCAGTAAGTCCTTAGCTCTGCTCTTCATTTTCGCAGGGACGGAATCATTTAGTATAGTGATTCACAACCTTTTTCTGTCTCGTGGCCCCTTTGCACTCAAAGGAGAACAGCCTAAAGTGCTCTTCTAGGAAAATTGTAGCAAACACAAGAACAAGCAAGCACATAGCCTACTAGCCATCAAGATAGTGATCTAGGGGTTGGGGAGATAGCTCGCTGGGTAGGAGCACTTACGTAAGCATGAAGACGTGAGTTCAAATCCTTAGCATCCCTGTGAAAAGCCTGTACATGTGCCTGTAGCACCAGCACTTTGGGAGGAGGATACAGGAGAACCGCTGGACACTAAGGCCACCAGCCTCAGAGGAATTCCATGGAAAGTGACAGATCAGGACCCCTGAGATCCTCCTCTGGCCTCTGTGTATGCATGCAGGTATGCACAATAGTACATACACACACTTGCATATGCCATAGACATCACACACACACACACACACACACACACACACACACACAGAGTTATGTGCGCATGAGCGAGACCTTGGGAAAACTTCATGGTGTGTACTCTGGTGAAAGTGTGAAAAGGTGTAATAGTGTGTAGGATTAAGAAATTTTTGATCTCCCGCTGCCTCAGCCACATCAGGGGACCACCCCTTGAGAACAGCTGTTTAGATTGGGTGGCAGTATTATCATGGTCCCTCTGCGGCAGTGGTGGCTGCCGGTGTGCCTGCAGCTCAGACTTGTCAGGTTTTGTAGTGCTGTGGTTTGAACACTGAGGTCATTTGTTCCTATACACTCTCATGGTTGAAGGAGAGCATCTTGCTTGTCTGAAGCAAATGAGCATGGGCAGACCAGGAGAGCATTTTCTGTCCTGTCAGATGGAGTCCATGACCTCATCTCTGCCTGGTTACTGTTTTAATATGTTGCTCTATTGCTTTCCCATCGCCTCTCACCTGACCTTTACCCTGGCTGTGAGTCACGTGCTGCTGAAGCCGCTCTGGCTCCCTGAAGACAGCCTTCTGCAAACAGTAGTGTGTGCTTTAAGTGAGTGGGCTGTACGTGGTCAGCAGAAACAGAAGAGAATTGTCTTGTTGATAACATAACAGACTCAAGGCAGCTGCCGTGGGCCAACGAGATTATTAGACACTTTATATGTATTCTTTCTTTAAATCCTCACTATCCTTCAACCAGGAAGATAAGGACATCAAGATCTGCGTAGTTAAAGTCTGTCTTTGACCACACTGCCTCTGGGCAGCACTGGGCTTCCCGCGCTTACTAGTGTGCAATGGAAGGCTTGTATTCATGGCAGGCGGGCAGCTCTGAGACACGGACTGATTTTTTTTCTTCTGTTATATTCTCTGTACCTAAGCCAGTGACTGGCACCTGTATAGCTTGGTGAATGCTTGTTGGAACTCGTGCTCACATTCAGGCCAGTCTTTCTTGAGTCCAAGCATTTCTCACTATGTCTCATTTCCTATGTAGCACTGTGCCTGGTAGGACTTTTGTGATTGAACTTACAGTTTGCTTCTCTGCTGGTTTGTTTTGTTTGAATAATGTTCTGACCTTCTAAATCTTACAAGCTTAGAGCTAATATCATATATTCCAAAGAGTTACAAAGTTGGACCGAGAGGAACAGTATCTCTCTCCTGTTGTCTAAGCCTCGGAATCTGTTCTGTCTGTTTGTTTACTTATATATTTACTGGTTCTAAGAGTGGGAACCCGGATACTGCACCTAGTAAGCAAGTTTTCCACTACTGAGTAATGCCCCAGCTTTTGGTTTTTCAGACAAAGCCCCCTGGGGGCCAAGGCTGCCCTTGAACTCACTGTCTAGCCAAAGTGCTCTTGAACTTGTGATCCTCCTGGGTGCCGGGATTGCAGACATGTACCAATACACATAATGAGATATTTTATTTTATTTTTTAGGCAGAGTCTTACTATATAGCCCTGGCTGGCCTGGAACTCACTATGTAGGTCAAACTGGTCTTGAACTCACCAGGATCCATCTGCCTGGTGTTTTACTTTATTATATCATTTCTAGTGACAAAGATCTTACTTTGCAAAAAAAAAAAACCTATCCCATCTTTTGGCAGTTCTGATTCTTAAGATTCCTAAGGATGAAAAAGAATTTCTGTAGGTTCTCTCATATGAGAGTGTGTGGGTCTCCTTGAAGTCTTGGTTACTTCCCAGAACTAGTTTCTCTGTCCCCTGAAATATGGCTCCATAACAGATGTCACAGAGCTTCAGGGTCATCTAGTCAGCATGAAGACTCTGTCCTGTCGTCTTTTAAGCTCAAGTCACAGTAATGCTTGTGGCAGCTCTTGCCTTTGTCCTTTCTTGTGACAGGCACCGTGGTAGTTTCTGTGGTCCCCAGTGAGTGAGCCAGGGCCATCGCGTCATTAAGCCCCTCTGCACTTAACGGTCCTTTGAGACTGCCGGCTTGCCCGGCATGTTGATGCTCGACATCGATGCAATTTTCTTTTCCTTTTGTGGTGCTGGGTATTGAACCTGGGGCCTTGTGTGTGCCAGGCAAGTGCCCTGCCACTGGACTTACACTCCCAGTCCTGTACAAGCCCTCCAGATCCATAATTCTAAGCGGGACCGCACCTCAGAGGTCTAAAAACATAATCTATTTGTAAGCACAGAAGAAGGACCCTTTAAAAAGTGACATTGGGAAATCTTGATAAAGTAATTAGAGAACTTACTGTGAATAATAAGCAGGTAAGAGCAGGCAAGAAAGCTTAACTGAAAAAGAGTAACAAGGCCTGTTTTACAACAGAAGATGAAAGCTGTCGCAGGATGGGGACGTGGAAGCTCCGGAACATGTGGACGCATCAGGGAGACAGTGCAAAGCCTAGAAGCAGATGGAAGTGTGCTTCATAGTTTAGTGTGTGATAGATGACATTTCTTCAGATGTGAGGGAAAGAGCAGATCACGGAGGTGGCAGCAGCAGGCCACACAGTCATGGAAAGTAAGGTTGACCTTGCCCTATAGCAAGTTAAATTTCAAAAGACATAAAACATCTGATCTTCCCACAGAAAAACTTCACTAATATACATGTGGGATAGAGTTGGTAAAGGCAAAAGTGTGACTTCCAGGGTGTTTGAAAGCTTTTATGCCTATAAATAAATAAATAAATGCCAATATGTCAAAAAAGCATAGCATATAAATTAAGAGGCAATTTCCTTTTTTTTTTCCTAGTATGACAGAGATTAATTTCCTTAGTATAGAGAACATTTTATAAATCAGGAAATAAGGCGAGACCCTGCTTTAAAAATGGGTAAAGGATAAATGGAAATAGTAAACAGAAAAATGTTAACCATTCTTTTTGAAATCAGAAATGCAGAGTTTTTGAAGAGCCTTCTTTGCTGTCTTGCACTGGAGGCAGTTTTGAGGAGCTGCTACTGCTGGGAAAGAGGGGGAGAAGGGAAGAGGGGGAGAGGGGAGAGGGGACAGCTCTTCAGACAGGGTTGTTACCTTTCTGACAGAGTTTATCCTTCCTGGGAACTTGCCCCACCCAGTGACTGTGACTCTGCATAGCCACATGCCATTTGTTATGGGGGAATGGAAACTATCCGAATGCCTGAAAAAGGGAAGATTTTAAATAAACTGCTGCACACCAACAACACAAGCTTTTTAAAATTGATGATTTACAATGGGAATTTCCAATAAACTGTCTCCCACGCACTCTGTGATTGATTGGCAGTCCCTTCTTGGAGCTCCGTCTGGAGAAGGATTTGGAAGCCAGGGCCAGGCTCAGCACCCAGGGGAGAATGGTGCGATCCGTTGGGGGGCGGGGGAGTGCATCTTAGGAGAAGGAGACCAGTCAACAGCACTTTGTCAGGAATTGCTGTTCCTGTTGTAAAAAGGATGTTTAGTGGGTATTAACAGCAGCAGTAAAACTGAGCATAGACCAGAGATTTGCTTTGTGGGTAAAGGCTAAGAATTGAGAAAAATGACCTGAACTTACTGGAATACATCCATGGATACTTTTGGTTCAGAGGATTATGGACAACCTCTGTATACTTTTAAAGAGCTTGCCTTTCTTGTCTCAGTTTTCTGTGCAAAGTGATATTTTTTTTTTGTGTGTGTGTGTGTGTGTGTGTGTGTGTGTGTGTGTAAGATAATCATAGGAAAAACAATGGAAAAGGGATATCAACTATGACTGTTTCAACGAAACGGTCTCCCCGCTTTGCTCTTTATGGCTTCTGCATTCCAGTGTCAGCGTAGCCTTCAGCATCAAGAAGAAGGGGGACCCTTGCAGCCTCCACAGGCCCCTCTTCTGCCCCTCCTTTGTGGCTTCCACTTAATGAGCTGGACATCTGTGGATATAGGATGCAAAAGCTAGAGGCCCTGTCTTCCCAAAGCTCCATTCCGGAAGAGAAGCTGCACACAGGGCGGCAGCACTGGCCCAGCATAGATGCAGTGTGCACAGAGTCTACGGTTCTCAGCGCCCGTGTGTTCTGACTCTCATTCGGCAGCACCCTGTGGCCTGGGCACCACCACTGTCCCACTCACAGGTGACGACACTGAGCCATAGAGACACCAAGAAAGTGACCGAGCCAGGTTCAAGCCCAGGCCATTGGCTCCGGAGCCTGAGTAACCCGTGTCCTCTCAGTCACTCGGGGTCAGGCATTGCTCAGGTGCTGTACTTGCGTTAGCTCATTTGCTTCCGGGAACCAACATCCCTGTCGTGTTCCTCTGGACATTTCCTGGGAGGGCACGTGGAGGGAGTGGACGCACAGTAGCCCTGTTCTCCGTGTCTGACAGAGGTTTGTGAGGAGGTTCAGAGTAGACCTGTGAGTGACAGGGGCGGTGATTGTGGAATGTCAGAGACTAGATCAGCCCGACCTGTGTGACCCGTCTCTCATTGCACCAGAGGTGCTGTGAAGGGAGGGGATGGCTAGTAAGAAGCTGCAGTGTCTCAGTCTCTTCCTTTGGGTGGCTGAGGAGAATAATTGCCTCTTGATCTGAAGAGGAGTAAGAGAAACCCTCTTTGGATTAGGACATAGCCAGTCCAGGACCCCAGAGTAAATTGTACCCCAAGCGGAGGACTGGCAGACAGATCATTTGTTGCTGCAGAATGCTTCGAGGGCCTTAAAAGGCAGCTGTGGCTGTAGGCGTAAGGGGGCCCCTGTAATGAGGTCTGAATCCAAGATTGATTTTTGTAATGAGGAAATCGATTTCCCAAGGAAATTGTGCGACAGTATGATGTCTGGATGAGTGTACTTCTTGGTTGGTCTGCTGTAGACATTTTGACAGATTTGTCGGCCTAGATTGTGCTGCTGTTTGCCCTCACATGCCAAGAGTAGCCCTTGCCTTTCGTGACCCTGTCCTGTTCTCCCCTCCTAGGTTCATGGAATCCGAGCTGGACCTCAATGACATCATTCAGGAGATGCATGTGGTGGCCACCATGCCTGACCTGTACCACCTTCTAGTGGAGCTGAGTGCTGTGCAGTCGCTTCTCGGCCTGCTGGGACACGATAATACTGATATCCTTCAGAGCTGTGTGGGCGGAAGGCTGACACGGGAGAGCCAGTTACCGTGCCTGCCGTCCCTGCTGATGGCTGCCGTCACGTCTGCCGCGTGGTTCCATTCCAATTCGTCCCCACCCTGATGTGCGCACCGCTCTTTACTCATCTGACAGTCCGGGCTTTATCTATACAGCACGTCTTGGGCAGATCCTTAGCTGCCCCAGTCTCTGTCAGAGCTAGAACACATAGCAGCAGCATTAGCTCTTCAGATCAGAGTCTGGAGGCCCCTTCCTGAGGCAGGGCCAGACGGGCTTGAATGTGTTGATGTAGACATCATTCTGCTAACAGATGGCTCTGTGGATTGAGGCTGGAGGAGCCAGTGAACCATGGCAGAGTGCTTGTCGGGATGTCCAGACGATAGGGAAGCTTGTCTGTTTTGTACACTACTATTTTCCAGTTCCTTAAAAGAGACTGGGTGTCGATGGCCAGTAAATACTATTTTCTATTTGTTGGCCGAGCGTTAGACATGAACGGACAAGATGGGCTTGATTCCTGACCTCATTTTCAGTAAAAAGCTTAGTGTTACTGAAGAAATCAGAGAGAGCTCCTGGCGCACAGTAGGCACTTAGTGATGTTCCGTGTAACTTCCGAAGCCATTTATTTCATGCTTTGTCTCCGCGGTCATGTGTGCAGTTGCCGCAGTGTCGGGGTTTTATGTGCCATGCATGAGGTTATGTTCGTTAAACAGAGTGGAACTGTGCTTCCATCCAGATTTCCAAAGGTAAGAGACGAATGTAGTGAGTGAGTCTGCTTGAGTCGTATTCACAGGAAACCTGCCCCTGCTTCGTGCGATCTTCATCTTTCTGGTAAGCTCTCTCCTGAGAGCCTGTCTGACTAGGCTCCTTCCCGACTGGTAATTCTCCCAGAAATAAATCAGTGAACAGTTTTAATGTGGGTTCTTGGAGGGCAATCTTAAGACATTTCTGATTCTTCGTGTACCGTTACCGTTAAGAGTGGCTCAGCTCATCCCGGGGTAGACGACTGCCAGGGGTTGCTGTGGGGTTCTGTGTCAGCTGGTTTCAGAGTGAGCGGTCCACTCCTGAGTGCTGTTAGGTGTGAACTCGGTGCCGGGCCTCGGCAGCACCGCTCTTCAGGGGCTCAGGGAGCATTAGCCCATAAGCATACTGGGTATTGTCTTAGGCAGCTTGGGCTGCTGTTACAAAGCACTGTGAACAAGTGGCTCATAAATGACTTAAGGAATTGTTTCCTTTAGCTCTGGTGTTGGACAGTCCAACGAGGCTCTGGCAATTCTGGTATCTGGTGTGAGGGTGAGGAGCTTGCCGAGTCTTTTTATAAGGATGTTGATCTTACCTGTGAGGCCTTGGGCCTCTTCAGTGCTCCAATTCCCTGCCTCCAAGTATTGTCACACTGGAAATTAGGTTTCAACAGAGGAATTGGGAGGCGGGGTATAAACATTTGTTCAGTCTGTTGCAGGTACCTGATACAAGGCTGTGGCCTACTCAAGGAGAGGTTCAGTGAGCGGACATTGTAGCTGTGGTCTGTGGTTTACGTATTGACTAGGAGATTTCAGAGTCCCAGCAGACTTAGCCTGTCGCCTCGTTGATTCATTTGTTATTTATCATGTTTTTCTTGTGTGTGTGTATTTATGTGGGGGGGGGCAGGACACAGTGCGTGTGTGGAGGTCAGAAGACAGCCTCATGTGTAGCCAGCCCCAGGCACCTTCCACCTTCACCACATAGGCCAGGCGAGGTGGCCTGCAAACTTGGGAGAAGCTGGCTCTCTCTACCTTCGGTCTTGCCATTATTAGGGTTACAGGTGCACCCCGTTGCACCCAGTTTTTTTTTTTGTTGTTTGTTTGTTTTTGGTTTTTTTTTTTTTGTTTTTTATTTTTTAGTGTGAGTTCTAGAGATTGAACTCTGTCGGACTGCTAACTGGTGGTCAAGGCTGGCATTCACACCTCTGGCCCCTGCATTCCCTGTAGCATGCCTGCTATCTCCCCAGTGGGATTTGCTATGCCCTGACAGAGTTGCTTAGTCGCCTGCCACTCTGCATATTAAGACAGAAATGACTTATTTTGTTTCTGGAAACTCCGCTCTCTTTCTTCTCTTCCTGCTAACTCAAAACAACAGCGGCGGTGCTGCAAGCTGCTGACATTTCTGATTCACTGGCCGTTCCTGCTGAGGAGAAGACTGACATGAGCCGCGCTGCCCGACATCCCCGCTCTTGGGAAAGACAAGGGCACAGATGTTCGAGTTGGTGCGTCCTGGTCTTTAAAAAGGGAAAAACCATATCTCCCTAGAATGTCTTTGACAGACTGCCATTTCCCTCCTGTTTCCCCAGAGCCGAACCGTTCTCCCCCTCCTTTCTGCCAGCCCTCACCCCACAGCCCTAATGATATTTTTTAAAATCTGATTTTTAATTATGCCCTACATCACATTTAAAGTGCATTTGAAATATTTTTAATTACCTTAATTTTAATTAGATGCAGCAATTAGGGTAAATGTCATCCTCTTCAAAGTACAAGTTTTCCTGAAAGTGATTTCGGGAAAGGGGAGCCTCTCCCGACTTGCAGCTAACATACTGTCTGCGTCAGAGGGCGATCTCCTCCATCGTCCCACCACTTCTTGTCTTATCTGTGATCTATAATGGAAATTCTTCAGGAAACGGTTGTTAACAATTTACTGTTCTACAGCTGTAACTGCCCGCAACACCTTACCATGAATAAACAATTTCATGGCTGTCACGACTTCAATTTTTAATCTTTCTTTTAACTCTTCATTTATCACCCAGGATCATACATGGCTGGTTGTGTTCCCAGCAAGCACAGGTCATCTTTGCTTTGTCCTTCTCAGAGGAAACATAAATGATGGGGATTTTAATTGGATCTGAATCTGGTTTGTTGTAACCTTAAGAAGCAGCGGATGTGAGGCAACAGCTTGTGCCTCGTCCTTCAGTGCTTTCAACCGTGAGAAGCCGCAGCAGAGTTGAGCCTGGCTCCCCGCACCACTGCTGCTGGTGAGGGCGCCTCAGCTGTCTGTGCCTGGCCCCCCAGAGGCTGGATGCAGAGGGGGGAGGGGACCCACCTTACAGGGCATGAAGGGTTACTTTAAATGTGTTTAGAGAAAGCATGAGGTGGAACCAAACGGCTGCTGCCCTCTCAAAATATTGCACTTGAAAATAACATTCTAAAACATAAATTATTTGAGCATCTCAGAGTGCCAATGACCCCCTACCCTGTTACTGGGTATGAGCCATTTGGAGTGTTTCTACAGAAAAATAAAAGCAAAGGTGTGAAAGATAGTTTTCTCAGGTATTACTAAAACAACAGTTTGGTTCTAGCCTGGTGAAAGCCAGGTTTTTTTTATTTGCCTGAAGGAACAAAGAGAAATCAAACAGGGGGAAAGTAAAATAGTGAAATTACAGATGGTAGGTGGTCACTCCCTTCTGCTACAAGTTTTGAAACAGTCATCCTTGTATCACCAGATTCGCAAGTGTCCTGTTATTGTGTCATTTGCCACATTCTCAACTGATCGATCGAGTGCCCAGTCAGTGTGTCGTGCTGAGTCTCTTTGGTAGATTTAGCTCCTCTCGTGTTCGTCCGCTCTCACGTCAGCATGTTGTACGCTACCTAGAAGCAAGAGGCAGCCCCAGTGGCTAAGGGCAAAGTACCCAGATTACTGCTGGAGCATGTTGCTCAGGAGGTGTCCCCGGAGCTCTGAGGAGGGGAGCATTGTCCCTGGCTTAGGGCTGGTCAAGTTCTGGAAGCTTCTGATGGCTAGGCACGAGGGTGGGTTTGCTTCAGTGCTTTCTATCTGGGCGGTGGGAGCTGCTGTCCTTCCATGCCATGGGCCTGGACTCATCACAGATGGAGCAAGATAGCAGGGCCACACATTTCTTTATTTAGAAGGAAAGAAGGAAGGGTAATTGTGCCTCCTGGTCACCTGTCCTTTAATAAGATGGATCAAGAATTCGTCCCTTCTGCCTCCACACCTGCTGTTGTGATTCAGAAAAAAAGAGAGATCTCCTTGTGCCGCTAACTGGGTTTGCAGGAAGGGAGAGTCGGGTCAGTGTTTGTGTGATGGTGACTGGAGGGCTCCTTTTCTGTGGACCAGCTTTAGGGAGTGGCGCCTGCAGTTGTTTTGTAAGTATTTGCTCAGACTTTTGCAAGCCGGGAGAACTTGTAGAGTTGTCCATGCTGTTTTGTGAAGAATTACTGTGGGAATTTGGAAAAGGAGCAGGCTTGTTTTTCTTAGACGAACAGGGATCAAGTGAACCTGAGCAGTTTGGTCTGGGAATGCTAAAGTGGAACCAACTGACCAAGACACCGTATTATCCCAGAGGGTGTGCACTGTTGTCTAGGGTGCCGTGGGCTATAGACCCAGCAGTAATGAGCAAGAACAGGGCTGGGAAGGTTTCGGCTGCCAAGGGGCTTTTTTTCTAATTGGACTGGGAGGGAGCTGATTCCTGCTGGCTGCTCTCCTGTTAGCGCTGCCTAACAGGACTTGCATATCTTGAGCTGTTGCTTTGCTAGGCGCTAGTCTCATTCTGATATTCCCAAACTCAGAATTACAGCAGAAAGAATTGCCTTTTTTTTCTTCATGTGTACCTGACTTCCTAGATAATGTCAACTGATAAGCCACCCCCATTTCTGGAGTCAGTTAATATGTTGTAGAGAGCATGTTTAGATTAGTTTTAAAAGTAAACAGCTACAGTGACAATTAAAAAAAATAGAGCCATCTTACTGTAACTTGTGATCTTGTTTGTAGCTGTGAGTCAGCCCTTACCTTCCAAAGGTTAAGGTGGCTGAGCTTTGCTATGTATATTTCCTCTGTGGTGTGTTGGTGCCTATGGGCACTACCCAGTGGGCACTCAGTGGTGGGTATGTGTTCTCCATATGGTTTAATGTAGAGTCAATACAAATTTAAGAGTCCAGATACTGTCTGGAGGAGTTGTGCTGCTGTTTTGTTTGTCTGGGTTTTGAAATCCATCTGCATTAATTCATCTATATCTAATCACTGCCCAGCCCACAAAGGAAACAGCGCCATTTTTATTAAAGAAAACCATATTTGTTGCATTAAATCACGTATATCCTCTGAATCTATGCTGGCTTGTCTTCTTTAAGTGTCTTTTAAAGAGCCATCTGCTCAAAGCATCTCATTCCTCTTCTTCTTCTTTAATAACTTTGTTCCTTGTAGACACATCTCCGTGGATATTAATAAGATTAACAGTTTTTGTACGAATGCTAAGGAGAATTCAGGCCCCAAACCAAATATCTAGAGGCAAAACACACAACAGAAGTAAAAACCATTCTCGTCCAAAAGCCTCTGTGTTGGGGCCTGTTCATGCCCAGCTGGTCTTTTCCACTTCAATGTTGTACAACCATATTGCCCTGTGAGTGGGCAGATACAGGGGGAGCAAGTGGGGTGGCCTTTTTAATCAACATGACAAAAAGGCTATAGAAACAAAACAGACTGTTTCAGTCATCCTCAGAGACAGGCTGTCTGTTTTCCTGTTGTACTTAGATGGGAGAGCTTTTTCCTTATGCAGTTGAGATTGTAACTACAGTGGGGAAGCTTGTCACCTATGCCCACTGCCTGCCTGTGGAGAGCACAGTGCCTAGTGTCTGCCTGTGGAGAGCGCAGTGCCCAGTGTCTGCCTGTGGTAGAGCGCAGTGCCCAGTGTCTGCCTGTGGTAGAGCGCAGTGCCCAGTGTCTGCCTGTGGTAGAGCGCAGTGCCCAGTGTCTGCCTGTGGAGAGCACAGTGCCCAGTGTCTGCCTGTGGAGAGCGCAGTGCCCAGTGTCTGCCTGTGGTAGAGCGCAGTGCCCAGTGTCTGCCTGTGGAGAGCACAGTGCCCAGTGTCTGCCTGAGGAGAGCGCAGTGCCCAGTGTCTGCCTGCGGGAGAGCGCGGTGCCCAGTGTCTGCCTGCGGTAGAGCTAGGTGCCCAGTGTCTGCCTGCGGTAGAGCTCGGTGCCCAGTGTCTGCCTGCGGTAGAGCTAGGTGCCCAGTGTCTGCCTGCGGTAGAGCTCGGTGCCCAGTGTCTGCCTGCGGTAGAGTGCGGTGCCCAGTGTCTGCCTGTGGTAGAGCTCGGTGCCCAGTGTCTGCCTGTGGTAGAGCGCGGTGCCCAGCGCAGTGCCCAGTGTCTGCCTGCGGTAGGGCACTCTTCGTCCATCTTGAGTTCTGGTCCTTGTTCCTATTTCTGGTCTTCAAGTGACCTTCCTTCTTGTGGTCATCACTTTCCCTAGGAGTTGATGGTCACAATTATGGACTCCTTCCTGGCTTCTGAAATGCTTTTTCGGGAAAGCTGAGCATTTTTATGAAATCAGTGGATCTGATAAAATGTTTGTTAGAACCAGTGAATAGCTTATTCTCAAATGAAGCAGGAAAGAAAGCCAGGGAAAGAATCTACTAGAACATATGAAATGACTTTTCTTGGTTAAAAAAAAAATTAGAAAGTCAGTGGGTTCCCAAATAAAATCACCTCCATTATCAAATTTCCCACTTACGTCCTAGGTTTAATGTGACACATTAGTATATGGTGTGAGCCTAAACAAAGATAAGTAAGATGTACCCCAAAGATCTTAGAAGCAAAACAAAAGTTAGGTCTTCCAACTCAATGTGACCCAGAAAAGAGACAATAGCACACTAGTTTTAGTCTGTAGATGCCGTCAAAAGAAGGAAGTCCACAGTGATGGCTCTGGGCTCTCTGGGGAGACCTTGGTAGGTCTTGTCTCCTTTATCTCTTAGAGTTATGCAGGGACATGAGCTGGGCAGAGACGATCACCCACATGTAGTCTAGCAAGGGATATAGGTGGAATATGGGGCAGTCACTCTCAGGATAGGCTAGCAGCCAGGAGGTATAGCTCATGTTTGCTGCCCAGCATCAGGCAGAGTATTGTACTTCCTGCTAATAGCGTGGAATAGGTCAAAACCCCGAAGCCTAAGCGTGGTTTCCACTGAAGCATATCCTTTCACACATCAGTAAAGTCAACCTACCGAAAACCAGACCATCGTAAGTTGTTAGCTGCCTGTGTTCTACTTTGTCTTGAGTCTGTTATTATAACTACACATACTAATTAGTAAATAATCATTCGTGCTGCTGCTAATGCATACCTGATTCAGATCCTTATCCCATAGACAGCTGACTGTGGTGGGTAAATGGAGATTTCAGTGGGTGGATGGAAATAGCATCTGGTGGGCAGAGCATGGGTGGATGGCTGTAGGGTTGGTGGGTGGATGGAAAGGTCAGTAGATAAATGGAGGGTGAAGAGGATAATGGAGGGAGGGAAGAAAGGATGGGTTGTAGGTGAATAGAGAGACGGCTGAACGGGCGCATCGGCAGATGCTGGGTAGAGTGTTGCTGAGCATATTAAGCAAGCATGGGGATGGGTATCATACACAAGAACTTCTTGGGAGGGAGTTTAAACATGGGGGTTCCTTAGATGAGGAGTTATTAACATTTTATCCTTTTTCCTAAGACTTTTAATAATTTATGGTAGAACTAAACACCAGGTCTTTATTTCCTGTGATTACAGCAATGTCAGTAGAGCAGAATCATCCCTTCGTGTTTGAATTGCGTGGCATGGTCTTGTGACTGCGATCAGGGACTATGGCTGGCGTGCTCCCTTGGCTCTTGTGACTATGGGTGTAATAAACAGTCTACACTTTAGCTTTCTGGTCTGCGAAATGAGGATCCGTCTTAACTGTGTAGCACTGCTGTGAGAACTCAGTATCTGGCCTCTGGTCCAGTGATGATGTTTATGACGGTGACTGTTTTGGCTTTCACTGAGGACAAACTACTAATCTCGCTTGCAGGGTAGCACTGGGTTTCTAGGCATTAATTTATTAGCTTTTTAAAAATTTAATTGAAAATGACTTGTGTATTTGGATTTATTGTATGTCAAGTATGACCCATGGTCTTTTATGTCAACATCTTTCTGGTTACTTCATTTATAAAATGTGAAAGATTTTTGTTCAAAGACCTTTAAGCTTATTATCCTGTCTGTAGCACTTTTGTGATTTGGGTAAATATCACCTTTAAGAGAAAGAGAGACATAAAAAGTTTAATTACTTATTCATGTCGGTCATCTGGTCAGTAAACCACCATTTTTTTTTTTCTTTTAGCAAAAGGTGTTCATAAAATCCCTAGGCCATCAGTTACCAGTCAGCACATGCACCATTTTTGTCAATGTGTCCCACCTCTTCTATTTTTCTTTCTGTGGCTAGTAAAACTGTCCTGGTTTGACCAGCTTGGTTGGAGTTGGTCATCCCCTCAGGCCGAGCCCCAACCCTTCCCCACCATCAGTGCGCCCTGAGCCCAGTTCTTACAGCATGGCGTTGTGCCCCACACAGGCCCAGCTCTTATAGCATGCTGTTGTGCCCCACATAGGCCAAGCTTGCCTCTTCACTGCCTTTCCTTCCTATTTAAAAACAAAAAAACAAAAAACCAGGCAGTAGTGATGCATGCCTTTAATTTCAGTACTTGGGAGGCAGAGGAAGGGGGACCTCTGTGAGTCTAAGGCCAGCCTGGTCTACAGAGAGAGTTCCAGGATAGCCAGGGCTACACAGAGAAACCCTGTCTTGAAAAAGCAAATTCTTTATTTTATTAATAGATAAAATGAAAATGTGTGTGGCTGTGTAAATGGTGTGTGCGTGCCTGTGCGCACATTCATGGAGGCCACAGGAGGATGTTGGGAGTCCTGTTCCATCCCTCTCCCCTTGTTCTAAGAGACAGGGTCTTCCACTGAAGCTGGAGCCAGCCAGCTTGATGGCCAGCGAGCCCCGGGACCCCCTACCCCACGTCCCCCCCCCACCTCCCACCCCCCCCCCCCAGGTGAGCCGCTTGAAGCTTGGAAGTTATGAAAATGCAGTAGACCTGAAGACCGAGTTGTAGGTGGATCAGTTCTGCCGCTTTCCCTGAGACTCGCTGAAGGAGGCCGGGTGGTAGTAAAACCTGGATGTGTTAAAGATACACAGTGATGGTCCAAGGGGAGCCAGAAGTCTGGACAAGATGTCAGCAGGGCTTCAATGTGCCTGGCATGTCCTTAACGCTCGTCACATGTGTCCATAGCCGTGGTCGATCTGCTTCAGGAGCTGACAGACATAGACACCCTCCACGAGAGTGAAGAAGGGGCAGAAGTTCTCATCGATGCTCTGGTAAGTGGCCCGTGCCTCAGGTGTCATGGGACTGTGACAGTCTTAGCCTTCATCCTTGCCGCTGTGCATGGGCGGTAGCCATAAGGCTAGGTGGAGCAGGTGAGAGTAGAAATGCTTCTGTGGGACTGGGAGGGAAGGGACAAGAGGAGCCCAGGGTCTGTCAACCAAGTGCTCGTGCAGGGCTCTGCTCACCCCTTAGCCCTGCTTGTTCCTCACCCCGTCCTCCTGGAAGCGGAGGCCCAGAGGTAGAACAGTGTGCCTGTGCTCTTTGTTCTCTCTCTCCCATTTCGTGTCTAGCCCACACTCACGGGGTTGCTACTAACCTTTTGACAGAGAGATCTCACAGATGTTTGCTTTCTGTCTTGAGCTTTAAAATTGCAGCAAAGATGGAGGCTGTTACTTATTTTATGCAAGATGGGTCATCATCATCATCAGGGAGGCTGGGAGAATGTTAAAAACACAAGAGCAAACCTGAGATCTCTTATAGGCAAGAACTACATCCTGTGCCCATGTCTTAATTAGTTTGTGTAGCCCTGGCTAGCCTGGAACTTGGTTTGTAGACTAGGCTAGCCTCAAACTCACAGAGATCTAAACTCAAAGATCTCTGTCTGCCTTTGCTTCCTCTGTGTTTGAATTAAAGACTTGCATTACCATGTGTGTGACGCCAAGGCAAAGCCTCAGAGCTCACCTCAGCCGTTACCCAGCAGCACCAAGTCAACCCCATCCCGCCAGGTCCCAGCTTGACATAAGGAAGTCCAGAGACGTACGGACTCCTCCTGCTGGGCCCCTCAGCCAGGCCTGTGTCCGCTGAGGCAAGCGCCTGCACGTTCTGATCCCTACCTGTAATCAGAGAGGGCGTCGCTGCTAGCCAGTGGTGGGGGTGGGTCTGGTCTAGCCTCACCCTAATTCTGACGGGAGCTCAGGCCACTCACTCTCTGGGGCTCTGGTCCTCTCTTTCCTTCTTTTACCCTCCCCTGCCTCTTCTCCCTGAGAATGGTGGCAAGTGCTGCTTTCTGAGCAGTCTCTAATTTCTTAGAAACCACTGCAGCCAGCCATTCGTGGTAGGCACATACAGGGGCCGTTAAGCTGCCTTCAGGCCCCACCTATATGCATGTGGAATGAGGGTAGCAAGCGGGACTGGGAAGCCCGGTGCGTGGGGGCCGCCTCTGCAGCACAGCCTACCCCTGTGCTTAAGGTTCTCAAGGCCAGAGCTTCCCCACGGCGAGCTCACTGCTGCTGTGGTGTAAGTGGAGGGGTTGTGAACCCACTGGGGATGAAGCCTGGCGGGAGTCCAGCAGCGCAGCCAGCATGGCAGTGTCTATGGTGTTTCCCTTTCAGGCTCCGTCCTAGAGTGAGCCGCCACTCTGATGGGCTTTGAGACCTTTATTTTTCCTTGGAACCACTGTACAGAAAGGGAAGGATTCTGCCGGGGCGGCCTTTTGTTTTGAGGAGCATTTTGTAGGAAGGCTGTGGCACTCCCTCCTGCTCTGTGTCCCCACAGTGTCATTTGTGCAGTCTTACCTTCCAGAGGTTAATTACGGTGGCCCTGTGTGCGCCTTCCTGCCTGGTCCCTGGGCTGGTTTGAATTACCATCCTTCGTCTGTGTGAATGGGGAAGATGAGAGGGGAACAGCCAGCCAGGCGGCTGCTGTGAACCTACACCGAAGCGGCAGCTCACACAAAAGCCCCCTTTGTGTCTCCGTGTTGCCGAGCCCACCAACAAAGGCTGCGTCTCACAGATTTTATTGTCTGTCTAGAAGGAAACAGTTCGTCCCCAGGCTTGGGAGCCATTGGGTAGCTGCTGTGCAGGATTTCCTGTTTGTTTGGGATTTTTTTTTTATGATTATATTATTTTAAGATTTTTGACTCTTACGGCTTTATCCTGGTGGGACTTTTGTGAATCACAAACGCTGGGCATTCTGGAGTCCAATATACTATTTGCTTGTCTGCTAACCACTCAGAAACCATCAGTAAATATCAGTGAGCAGAGGCAGCAGGTAGGTTTCCAGTCACCTCGCCCTTGTGCCACACTGAGGAGGAAGTTTGATAAGTATCCTCATATCACAAGGGTTGAGTTGTCTTCATAGTTTTAATTTGGGGCCAATATTGGAAGCCTGGAATCACTGGAGCAGGGGCTAGAGGGCACATGGCAGGATTTATTGTGGTGCGCAGTCTGCAGTTATTGCCTTGGTCTCTTTCCCAGTTGGAAGTCCCCAGCAATAGAGTAGCACATTTGTGAGGAAAGTGCTGTTCTGGCATTCTTCGGAATCTTTGGGGTTTTAAATTTTGGATCACATTCATTGCTGCTCTGTATACACAAAGGGAGTATTTGTGCTTTGGAACAAATCAATTTAGGAGCCTAGAAGACGGACTTCTCTGGAGATCATAGATGGGAGCTTTATTGCATTGGTGAGAACTCCCTGGCTCACCCCTCCGCAGGCGTGTGGTGGTTTTTGTGAGTGCAGTGACCAGACATCGGACAGCCTGCAGCATGTGCCACCCTGGGCTTCTGGGACCCTTCACAGCATCCCGTCAAGGCTCCTCCAGCCTTGGCCTTCTCTGGAGCTTTTCCATCTCATCTCTTCAGCAGAGTTTGTGTCCCTGGGAACTTGCCACATTGGATTATAGCTTCTGTGGATCAGGTTGTCTTTCCCAAACTGTGATCCCACCGGGATACTGGTCAGGGCTCCAACTCTGCCACTCACAGTGTGCCTGCCCTGCCTTCCACGCTGCCCTTCGTCTGCACAGTGGAGGTGACTAACATTCGTGACTGTCATACAGTGTAAACGTGAGTCAGTGAGGTCTTGAGAGAGCTACAGAGCATCTACTACTTGCTGGCCATTTTCCAAGGCTGGTGGAGATCCAACACTTTGTAAATGTCAGGTGACGGTGACAAGCATCATCTGCCACACAGTGACATGTTTGTGGATGTTTGTCGAACTTAAACATTTTTCAGTTCGGAAAAAAAAAATGTTTCAGAAAGCATTTTGAATAATTCTTTTTAAGCATTTGGATGACACAGCTCTAAATAAGACATCCAAAGATAGAGGTTTCCTTGAAAAGAAAAACCAGTAGTGAGGATGCCGGCGGGATGTTGAGAAGGCAGGCTCTGTGGGGTGGAGGGGAGGGCTGGCCAGATCTGGGGGGCCAGGTGTCACAGGATTTCAGCTTGTGCAGAGAAGTCATATCAGAGCAGGCTAAAGAGGGACTGAGCTGTGACACTGCCTGTAGTTTCACAGGTGTGACTTCTATGTAGTGAGCCCAGGGGCTCCCTTCCACACCCATCCTTGCCCTCCGTCAGTCCTGAGCCTTGGACTGGTTTGCCGTACGATTTGTGCTGCTTGGGTGCAGCCAAGCCGAGAGTCTCCTGATGCTCGCTTGCCGTGTAAGCCTCTGCATCTGCCTGCCCTCCTTGTTTCCATTTGTGTTCTCTCCTTTCTCTCTGTTTGTCCCAAAGCAAAACTCAACCAGGTCTTCATTCATGTGATGCTCACTGTGTGCTGACTTGCTCTTGATCCTAAAACTGGATGCTTGTAGCTCTCAGCAAGACTGTTGGGGGCGGGGTCCTCTCTGCTTTCAGAAGGTGAGGCAAGAAATGGGGGCACAGGTGAACCACCCACAGTGTATCACAGTCGCGCAGGGAATGAAAATGGCATGGCATGAGGTTGAGTGCCAGGAGGTCAAGTTAGATCTGGTTCTCCGGAAAGGCCTGAGTTCTGGGTATAAGAAGAAGCCAGTCATTCAAAACAGCCAAGAGCAGGGTAGGACAGGGCAGGGTAGGACAGGGCAGGGTAGGACAGGGCAGGGTAGGACAGGGCAGGGTAGGACAGGGCAGGGTAGGACAGGGTAGCCTAAGGTGAGAATGGGCACAGGGGAGAATGAGAGAGGCCACCTGGTGAGTGCAGCCAGTTCTGCCCCCTGCCGGCCGCTGTGAGAGAGATGCCCACATCGACAGACCGTAGACAGGGGACTGGCAAGTGTCTGTCTAGATGTTTAGAACAACTGCACAGGCAGCTGTGGGCGTGAGTGGGAGGGCAGGAATGGAGGCCCATATCTCAAGAGGCGACAGGAGGCCTGCTTTTAGCATTATGACATTCAAAACTTATTTGATCAAGATTCCACATGTTTGGGGTTATTTTATTGTTTTTTCAAGCATGACATTTGCGAAGCTCACAGTGGGTAGAACTCCAATCTGCCTCTTGAGTGTTGCCGAGTGGCCCAGAAACAGAAGGGCTCCTCTTCAGACCCTCTCGTCTGTCAGCTTCCTTATTTCCTCCTCTTTCCTTACATCCTTCCCCTTTGCTCAAGTGGGAAAAGGTGTCTGATCATGCCCTCGAATGTCGCCTGAGTGAGCCCTGCTGTTTGGGGACCTGCTAACAAGCAGAAATAACCCGGCGACTTATCAGAAAATGCCAGGCCTCCGACAGTCCTCATTTCCAAGGCCAGGCTTGTTCTGGCTGGTGCTTTAATCCCCAAGCAGGATTTGTTTTTAGTTTCAGACTTGGTCACAGGTCCAGAAAATTGAAGGTAGGCCCGAGGGCTGGAGGAAGTAGGCAGAATGCTAATTTGTACTCCTTGCTGGATGGCTCCAGAGCCATGCATAATACAAATACTTTTCTAAGGGTTTTCGGAGCTAAACGTATTTTGACTGCTCTCGGCCCTCCTGCAATCAGATAAAATTGCATCTAACCCAACTAAACATCGAGTTTCACACTTTGCAAGCTTAAAAAGTCTGCCTGTTAGAAGTGAGAGTTCCGTAACAAGAAGAAAAAGACTTTCCTTCAGCCAGACACCCATCACCCATTTCCACTCGGCTCTGGGATCTAAGCGCCTTGCCACGCCACCATCCCTGCCAGTTTCCAGACAGCAGAGCCGGGAAGCACAACTAAGAATCAAGAAAGAGACAGATAGTGCAGAGAAAGCTGCCGTGGGCAGCAGAAGCTGGCGACGTAGGGTAGGGGTGACAAGCCGCTCGCTGCCCTGCACAGCTGTGCTGTTCACTGCTTCAGGATTGGGCCAGATATGTCCATCAGGGTGGTTTAGGAAAAAATAAGTTGTGACATGGTCTGTACTCGCCGCCAGATGTTTTCTTTCCCATGCACAAAATTTTCAGTTTATTAAGGGAAACACTTCAGTGTTCTCGTTGGCTATGAGACTTGAGAGCAAGATTGTGTGTCTCCTGGCAGAGGGGATGGCAGCTCTTTCTGTGCTTGCAACCCTCCCAGGTCTGGCACCAGCTCCTCTCCAGTGGGCTCCCTCCCTGTTCCTTCTTCCTTCAAGGCACAGGGGTGAGCTTAAACAGCACTATTCACAGAGGGAAGAGGATCTCTGTGAGTTCGAGGCCAGCCTGGGATACAAAGAGAGTCCAGGACAGCCAGGGCTACACAGAGAAGCCCTGTCTCTAAAAACAAAAACAGTAACAACAAAGTGCCATTCACTAGTGGTCGGATGTGCAGACAGGTCACTAAGTTCAGATTTTCTCCATGTTCAGATGTTGCCTCCAAGTTGTCACCCAGAAGGGACAGAGAGGCCCTATTTGACACCTGATCCTCTTGTCATCGCTGCCATCGCTAGGTTCTGGTGAAGCAGGGCTGGGGAGTGGCAGCTTTCTACACAGGCTCGGGAAATGTTGCTGACATATGCTCACTGCCTTCTCCTTCCCTCTTTCCGCCTTCCTGTTCTCACCAAAGTAATAGAGTCTGTCATTTCTGCCCTGCCTGTGACTCTGGCCGGGCCACCTAACCTCTCTGAGCCTTTGTTGTATGCTCTGTGAACGTTGTGAGCCTTACGCCAGGGTCGGTGGGATACTGTCTGTCAGCACGTCATGGTGCACCCAGTGGTTTGCATACGTTTATTTTGGTGAGGTCAGGTTTCTCAGGCATATCATGGGCTATGTGCGCAGTTGCTCAAGACCTTGATGTGTGCTGGGGTGCATGAGGTAAGGGGCTTGCTATCAGGAACCTGGCTCTTTCTTCACCAGTGGGCCGAGTGGCATGGAGTGGGTATAAAGCAGATGCAAACTTGCTCCTGAACATTTTGCGTTGTTCCTTTAATCAAAAGCAGCACCCCAACATGTTCCTGTGATTGCTACAGAATTCCTCTTTATCCTCATTTCCTACATAAGGCAAACAAGGCACTGGGAAGGGGATGCTGTATACAGCAGGCAAGTCTTCCTGGCTGCCTAATCGCAACAGTCTTAGCTGAATAGTCATGTCCCCAGGAGAGAAAACTAGGGCCTCCTTCCTTCTTTTCTTCCCTTCTTCCTTCCTTCCTTCCTTTCTTCCTTCCTTCTTTGCCTGCATGCCCTGGGGTTACCTATAGGCAGTCCTCTAGAATCTATGTTTTACAGATGGCAGTATAAGGCAGGAAAGGCTTTCTTTGAGATTCTAGAAGGAAGCCTGACTTTGGTTGTCACTTCTTGGCAGTTGTGTGCTGCTGGCTGTATTGTGCAGCTACTGTGGGTTTCCTACCTACCTCAAAAGGTGTGAATCAACTAAGAGACACAATAGTTTATATATTGCATGTATTCCAGACATGAGGCAATTGATGGTGTTACTATTTCTTTTTAAGAGGGAACTAGGCATTCTTCAGAATTAATGGTTTTGTAAGTTTAGCATGTTAGAGTTGAGCACAGTTTTAAGGTCGGCAGAGAGAAACCAGCACACACGCACACCCCTATCCCATAGCTCTAGTGGTCTAAAAACATGTTTTGCCCAAAGGCCTCATGCCCTGAGCTTACACCATGTGGTAGGTACCACTGAGGCAGAGAGACTGGGGGAGGGGAGGTGGGAAAATGAACATGAGAACCTTGCATTCATCAGCTTTGTAACCTTGAGTTTTCCTTTGTGTCCTTCAACTCTGATTTGCACACCCCTCCCCCCCCAAGTTAGGAACGTTGTTCCTTCCTTGCCTGGGGTGACAGGTTGAGAGTGCTGCAGGCTGCCAATTCTGCACTGAGTTGGTTTATTCAAATCGGAGAGCTGTGGCTGTGGGGACGAGGACATTTGGGGGCTGGTTTGTGACGTGTCCTTCTCTCCCTTTGCTTCCATGCCCCTGCAGGTGGACGGGCAGGTGGTGGCCCTGTTGGTGCAGAATCTGGAACGCCTGGATGAGTCTGTGAGGGAGGAGGCTGATGGCGTCCACAACACCCTAGGTGAGGGGCAGGCGCCCAAGCTGGGAGATGCTGTTTGCTTGTCTTTCCTATATAGGCCAGTCAACAACCAAATGTTTTTTATTTGTTGTTTGTTTTTCTCCCATGCTCCAAAACTGCCTTTTCAGAAATCAGTACCCATGTGTACATTTCACATAACCGCAGCTTTGGTTTGATAATACAGGCAGTAAGAGCTGAGATCTACTAAGTAGGTAAACTTCCAAGGGAAAACATGCTGGCTCCTAAATTTTACTTTTAAGATTTTACTGTTTTCAATTATGTATATGTGGATGTTGGGGAATATTTGCACATCCTTGTGGAGGCCAGAAGATCCCTGTTGGGTCCACTGCACTGGAATTACATGTGGTGTGAGCCTCCTGATGTGGGTGCAGGGAACCAAACCCAGATCTTCTGCAAGAGCAGTTTGAGCTCTTAACCACTGAGCTATCTCTCCGTCAAAACCTTTGCCCCCCAAAAGTTCAAATGAAATCCCTGTGGGGGCCCCACCCCTGCCCCCAAGGAAGCTGAATTTGAATTTTGTTGTTGATTTTGTGTCGGCTTCTCTTACTACCTTCCTTCAGCGGAGCTGAGGTATCTGCTCGACTGTGAACATTACAGGAAAGGTGTTATTCGATCTGAAAAGAGCTAGTGTTTCCCTGTCTTCAGCACAGGCAGCTTTGTTAAGTGAGTTGGGATACTGTGACTGTCCGCTGCCCCTCTGTCCTGTTCTCTTCAGCGGATTCCTTTACTCTCCTTTTCCTTCTTCCTTTGCAAAGTTGCCAAGCCAGGGGCCTATTTAAAATCGTGCCTTTGGGCAGGCCGCTCCCTCACTGGCTGCTGTTGTGTTAAAGCAGAGGTGGCATCCTCGCAAGCAGAGCTCCAGAAGTGAAGGAGGCCGAGCAGAAACAGGAGTTTGGATGAGCTTAGATTCCCTCCCGGCTCCTCTGTGCTTACTGCAGATCTCCCTTGTCGTTCTAGACTCTTCTGTGTGGCTTATTGTAAAGAAGAGGGAAGATGGGCCCCCAGGGAGTGAAAGAGGAGAGCACAGCAGCCTGTGGTTGGGGCTGGATTTTGCAGAGTTGAAAGCTTATCAGAAGTCATTGCTGGCTGCTCAGAAAAAGGCCCTGTGTGATGGGGAAAGCACAGGTCTGGCAGATCTGTCTGGTTTCTTCTTAGGCATCCACCACACTCAGATTCAGTCCTGCCCCACTCCCCGGTCGGTGCCCAGTGTTTGTCAGGCACTGGTTTGCCAGGTACTAGAAGACAGGACAGATCAGGAGTTAGGCGCGGCTAATGCAAGGGCGGTCTGATGGGAAAGCCCAGAACAGAGAGGAAAGAGTGCTGGTGACAAAGGCTATAATTAGAGCCAGTGAACGCAGGATGGGAGCTGGGAGCGAGGGCCTCACACTGTTGCAAGGGAGTTCACTGGGGCTGAAGAAGACGTCAGGCACCCTTTGCTGGTGGAGGAGTGAGTGGAGCTGTCTTGCTAAGTTGAGGCCGTGCTGGAAAATGAGGGCAGGAGGTAGGGTTGGGGCAGTGGGACCAGAGGAGTAAGTCTGTCCAGGGATTGGAAGGTCCTGTGAGCCATGGCAGGAAGTGCGCCTTTGTTTCCTGTATGCAACCGGAAGCTGTGTAAAGTGTAAGCGGAACAAGATAGAATAACTGAGTTGACTGAGGCTGTTTCAGCTCTTGGGTCCCCCTCTCTGCTACTCACTCCCAGCGTGTGTATCCCCCTGCCTCAGTGAGTGCCCACTGTTCTGTCACTGGCCTGTGAGGAGCCTGACTTAGGTGAGAGAGCAAGGGTTGTGTGCCCATTTGCCTTCAGAATGCAGGCCTAGTGAACACACAGCAGTATCCGCCTTGTGAGAGTGGCCCGTCCTGAGATAGGAAGCAAAGGGGCCCTGAAGCGAAGGGAAGCATTTGATGTGGTAGGACAGTGGTGATTTTGTAATGCCTTTCTCCTTGATATCGTATCATCTAATAGCTTTTTTTTCCCTGTGGCCTCCTAATTTTTAATTTTCCCATTAAGTCATACTTTGACTGTTGTAGGAGATAGCAGGACCAATTATCTGCTTCCCGGAACCTAGCAGCACCCTCTGCAGGCATGGCCTTTCCCCTCTGCACACATTATTTTGTTCAATTAAGATCTCATGTCCCTGGCAGTGTCCTGGTTTCCACATGATTTGGAAGGGGGAGGGGGTGATGGGGGAGGGGGGAGGGGAAGGGAGGGAGAGACTACCTTGCCCTAGAGGGCTGTGCCCTGCCCTGACCAGCTGCAGACCTCTGGGGCTAAGTGGGCCTTGCTAGCAGCTATTCCCACTTCTTTAAGCTCTGCTCTGAGTTGCCTCTGATAGCACAGAGACCCCTCCCTTCTGCGAATTCCATCATCTTCAGTTACTTTTACTTGTAATGTAACTTGAAGAAGAAAAAGAACATAGCAATTCCCCGATCAATCTAAAAGTGACAACAGCATCTGGCGGGGGAGAATACGGGAAGGTGGGACAAGGAATAAGACGTCTGTCGTGGGGAGCAAGCTTGATGCCGGTGGAAGCAGAGATGCCCTCCCCAGTGACTGGTTTCTGTCTCCTTCAGCTATTGTGGAAAACATGGCTGAGTTCCGTCCTGAGATGTGCACAGAGGCCGCCCAGCAGGGGCTTCTGCAGTGGCTGTTGAAGAGGCTGAAGGTAAGCGGACCAGCGGCCCTGCCACTCGCGTGTTGCTGCTCTGGATGTGGCCGGTGCCACGGTGCTGATAGACATTGTCAGCCCCGCCGTGTGGTCTAGTTGGGGAAGTTTCTGGTACTTCTTATCCTCCAGTTGCTTGTTCTCCATCTGCTTTCAAGGGGTCTTCTTGAGCACCAACTTTATTTATTTATTTTTCACTAATTTATTTATTCGAGTTCCATTTTTAAAAAGCATCTATTCTTAACAATATTGTATATATTCATTCAGAAAATTTCCATGCATATATAGGAGACAGCACTGTATGAGACCTAAAAAGAACTATATAGTATTTCCTTATGCAAATTGGTTTTTTGCACTGAACTAATGATTGCCCAGTGTTCCACTGGACAGACGTACTAAAATTCTTAGTTTTCTGAGAAAGGGATTCATGTAGCCCAAGCTGGCCTGCAGCCCAGGAGACCTTGAACTTCTGATCTTCTTGCCTCTGCTTTCCAAGTGCTGGGATTGCAGGTGTGCGTCACCCTGCCCAATTTATGCAGTGGTGGGGCTTGAACCCAGGGCCTTGTGCCTGCTCACCGCCACCCTAACAACTCAGATGCATCCCCCCTCCCCCGCCCGAGCTCTCACTTTAACGTAAATACTTCCATTTCCACACTTTTCCTGTTGTAAGCGGCTTGCGGTGAGTATTGGGGCGCACTTGGCTTGTCTGTGTGGTGAACCCCTGGAAGTGAAATGTCAGGCTGAAGGGCATTTGCATTGGCGTTTGAGGTAGGTGTCGCCTGTCAAGCTTGCCCCACTGCTGTGAGACGGTTTCTTGCTATTCCCTCTCCACACTGGGCATTATCCAACTTAAGGCTTTTTTCCACACTTAGAAGTGGAAACTGATGCTACGGTATTTTAATTTAGATTTTTAAATCAAAGCATGTATATTGGCTTCTGGTTGTTTAACAGCCATTCACAGGCTTGGGGAAGTAGGTTCAGTGGGTAGGATGCCTGGTCCCACCTGTAATCCTCGCCCTGGGAGGTGGAGGCGGAAGGACCGGAAGTTCAAAGTCATCCTCTACCACATAGCAAGGTGCAGGCCAGCCTGCATCAAAACAACAGCTACTCGTATTAATTTCTTTTAGCTTCATATCTGTATCTTTTGTCCTTAGTTCTATTGAATTCATTCCCTTTCTTAGCATGGTGTCACCGTCTTTTTAACAATTAGTGCTATCCCATAGAGTAAATGAGATACGGAGGGCAAAGCTATTAGCTTGACCAACTGTGTAATAGGAGGCAGTGGCTTATGTGCTACTGTAGTGGTCCTCTGCTGGCTGAGTAAGAAGGGCCCTTTGTGTCTTTCTAAAGGAGGGGTGATTCTTGGAGTAGTCATGGCTTATCCAGAAAGTCTGGGGTGCACCAGATTTGCCCTCCTTTTCTTGGCAGGGCTGAGGGGAAGGCTGTGCAACATCCAGGTCTCTCCAGCCCTGCCCACGTAAGCCCATAATGCAGACATGCACACATCCATCAGAGTATACTAAGCCTAGTGGTGCTATCAGTGGAGATGGGTGTACTTGCCAGGCGGAGCCCAGTGCACTGAGCCCCTGCAAGCCCTCGCCTGCTTCCCATCAGGCCTGTATCCAGCTAGTTTGTACACTGCCACCTCTGCGTCTTCCTTTGGACTTCTGAGTCTGGATATAGTTTGGCTTTAAGCTGCACTTGTTCCAAGTACAGTTCCTTTCCCGCCTGCTTCCTTAGCATTCAGTATGTGTTTCCATCCTCTAAGCATTTGTAACACTTTGGGGAGGAGGTGTGGGGAAAAGAGACTCACGGCCAATGGGATGGGATGGGTAGTGGAATGTGAGTAGTTGGTACCAACCTTAAAATGCACAAAATAATCTAATAGTTTTTGCCTATGTGAAATCAGGACAAGTTTTGTTTGTTTGTTTGTTTTTTGTTCCTTGGGCCCTAATAATGAATTTGAAGATCATTCTTTTAAAACTCCTCAGCCCTTTGAAGGGGACAACTTGCCATAATAACATATTCATTCTCTCTCTCTCTCTCTTTCTCTCTCTCTCTCTCTCTCTGAATTGGCTATATAAGAAGAGAAATAGAGACCTTTGGGTATTTAGTCTGTATTCCATTTGTTATTTTAGTAAGCTATTATTGAGTTTTGCCTTAGGCCACAGAAATTTGTATAATCCTCAGGACAGGAATAGCCTTGTTGCTATCTAAAACCATTTTCAAGGTTTCCGGTATTTAAACATTAAATTGCTATTTGGCTATTTTACTGGGAAACAAGTTCCCTTAGAAAAACCCTGTGCTGCATGGAACGCTCACACAAGCAAGCCAAGTTGGAGTGAGGCCAGCAAGACGGTGACTTCCTGGTTCCCCAGCCCAGGAAAGTGTATGTTGTATTCTTCAGCATCGCGGTGGCCTTGGAAACAGTCCTGGGTGAGCGAGACCCAGAGCCTGTCCTCCCTTAGGAGCTGTGTGCCTGCAGCCCGTGGTCCTTCACTTGTTTGGCATGCTTTGTTTGGAAAAGATAGATTATTTTTCTGGGGACCACTAAGGTCCCATGAGGTGACGGAAGACCTGTGTGAGAGTGCTTTTGTTTGTTTGTTTGTTTGTTTGTTTTGTTTTGTGATACAGGGTTTCTCTGTGTAGCCTTGGCTGTCCTGGACTTGCTTTGTAGGCCAGGCTGGCTTCGAACTTACAGTGATCCACCTGCCTCTGCCTCCTGAGTGCAGGGATTAAAGAGAGTGCTTTTAAATTGTGACTGTCTAGACAGCTAGGACTTTCTGCAGTGGTTGAGAGACCACTAGTGGGACTTTTAAAAACCAGGTTGCCTGGACATAGCCCAGCCCTACTGTCCTGATTAGGGTTACTTTTGCTATGATGAACCACCATGACCAAAAGTAAGCTGGAGATGAAAGGATTTTATTGGATTATACTTCTACATCGTAGTGCATTACGGAAGGAAGTCAGGACAGGCATTCAAACAGAGTAGGAACCTAGAGGCAGGCCCTGATGCAGAGGCTATAGAGAGGTACTGTTTACTGGCTTGCACTTTATGGCTTTTTCAGCCTGTTTTCTTATAGAACTCAGGCCCGCCAACCTAAGAGTAGCCACACCCACAGTGGGCTGGGCCCTCCCCTATCAATCTCTAACTAAGAAAATTCCCTACAGGCTTGCCTACAGCCTGATCTTATATAGGCCTTTTTTTGACAGAGGCTCCATCCTCTCCGATGACTCTACCTTGTGTCAATGTGACACAAAACCGGCCAGCACATCCCACCATCTCAGGTCCCTCTGTCGTATATCCTAACCGCGGTCCTGGAATGGTTCAGAGTTTGTCTCTCACTAAGGTCCCCTGGGCTCTAGAAGGTGAACCCTCTCGTCTGTTCGTGTCCTGCAGACTGGCACAGTGGGATGGCTACTCCCTTTTCAGTGCCCACCTTCCTGCCTGCTTTGAGACCACTGCCCCCCGCTCAGTCTGGCCTTTTCACTTCTCAGTTCTGAGACGCTAGCCTTGTTATCTGGTGCATAGCTCCTTTGCTTGCCTTCTGCACTACAAAGATCAAAATGTCAGACCTCTCTTTTGCTTATGTCCCTGTCTCCACCAGACATGACGCCTTTTTCCCTTCTATGTTTTCAAATATACACAGCACGGTGAGACAGCTTGAGTCCTGCTCTTCCATGTAGCCTGCACTGTTCTTAGCATCTAAGGGAAGTGTGCAAGTTCTATTGTGGATAAAAAAACTAAAAGTCAAGACCTGCAGATGCTAAGGGTCGAGCTGGTGCTGGGATTTAACCCACACCCCGGAAGTGTTCTCATGAACCTTCCCACGATGCTGCTCTGCCTCCAGCCCACCCGGCTTTCTGGTTGCTGCAGATCATTCCCTGCAGGGTTTTTTCCTAAAGGGTTTCCCCAGGGAGTTAGCTGGTCTGTCTGGATCCCAGCACTCGCTCACAGCAGTGACACACACTGGCGGGACACCTTTAGTTCATCTGGAAAGAAGTGGTGAGCTCATCACCCAGCTGACTTCCTGTGCAGGCTGCTTTCCTCACCTGATATCCTGAATGGAAGACAGGGCCTGGCTCTCTCTATTGCAGCTCCCCCACTTTTTTTTTTTTGTGGTTCCTTGCAGTTCCTTAGATCCCCCCAGGTGCACTTAATCTTCAGCGCTTGGGCTGAGCCTCGTGCTTTAGCGAGCCCTCACGGTGAATGATGGAAGGGGAAGTCTCAGAGCTGAAATTCTACACTCCTTATGTGTCAAGGCTGCTGGATCAAACCCTCCACTCTGACTGGTGATCCGTGCTTATCCTGGGATCCTTCCGTGGTTCTCAGTGAGGGGCCGGTGGGTGGCAGGCACATTAGATGCAGATGCTTCGGGCTGGTGGTCTAGCAGCATGCAGCCATAGTAATGGGGCCTCTTTCATCCACCAAATCAAACCTCACTAGTTTGTCCTAAGGAGAAGACCCATAGCAGGGATTAGGATTAGAAGGATTAGCAAGTGAACAGACAGGGTTCTCTCTAGCAGGAGAGCTTCTACATCATACGTCAGTTTTTTCACTCGGAGCCTACAAATGTTCGGATGCCACGTTCTATTGAAAATAACATCAAGATCAGAAGTTTCCTAAAGAAATGAAGTTAGGATTCCCACTGAGTTTCCAGTTACAGCATTCCAGGCCCCACTGCCGCATTCAGCATGAGCTAGGCAGTTCACAACCAGGCAGGTTAAGCAGTGGCCAGGATGGCCAGTTGATGCTAGCTCCTCAGCCGCAGGTGACCCACAGAGGCTGCTTCAACAGTTGTAAGGGGCTGGCATGTGTCTGAACCCCACTCCCACCCGTGTTCAGGTGAGCTGCAGACCTCACCTCTAGCCCCTGGCTGCGGTGATAGCAGAATTGTTTTCTGCTTCGTAAAGAAGCAGCAGCGGCTCCTAACAAGGTGAAGTTTAATTGTATTCAGGGCTCGTCCACGCTGAGACAAACCTAGGCTTGACTCTGCAATTACTCAGACAGCTTAGATTCGGGATCATCTGGCTCCCGGATGGAAGAACCCTGCCAGCTGCAAGTCCTCCCAGCCTGTTTTATAATTTCCAAGAAATAGTACCTGCCCAGTGACTTCTCCCTCTTCACTCTGATTAAATGTCCGCGCCATTTGGCAGTTCGTGTTGTGGACTCTCTGGCCAGGACTCAGACAGCAGTCACGTCTCCTTGGTACTTTTCATCTTTGATTAGACGTGAAGAGTTAGTGCCCTTCCTCCCACCCGCCCAGCTTCAGGTGTCACTGCCGCCACCATCTCCATGTTTCCGCCCACCGACACTGACGTTTGTGCCTCAGCTGCCCACCACATGTGAAAGGCCCTTCTAGAGCCTGGCACGCGTATTTCTAACCCTCATGAACAGCCCTGCCGGAAGCACGCAGCTGCCCCCCAGTTTTCAGATGAGGAGGGAGCCCCATGAAAGTGGACAGGAGGGGCCAGTAAGCTGGGCCTGCTCGCTCCAACCTGCCTCCTCCTGCCAAGCTCCTGGCAGCATGGCTCAGGGCTGGGAGCTGTCCTGCCTGAACATTTCGGTTTCCGGATTAGATCTCACCCTTGTGCCAGTTCTTCCGTTTTAAGAAAAAAAGGTGATATAATCCTGATTTGGGGTTTTTAGTTTTCACTCTGGGTTGGAGATGAGTAGGTAGTCCTCAGTGAGGAGACTCCGTGCTGAGAGCCTGTTAGGTTGCTCATTCAGCACAGTTCATGTAATGCAGCCACCTCAGGAGGGAGGCGTGGCCACACGGGAGGCCTTGGCTAGAGAGCACATCCCGGTGAGTGGGTACAGCCGAGACTCTAGCTCACGCGCTCTCAAGTCCAGAAACCTTCGTCCATATTGCTTTTATATTATCCTGCATAATTGTCACAGTAACTCTCCAAAGAAGGGTTTTTTGGGGTTTTTTTTTGGTTTTGTTTTTTGTTTTTGTTTTTTTTGTTCTTTTGTTTTTTTTTGGTTTGGTTTGGTTTTTGGTTTTTCGAGACAAGGTCTCTCTCTGTTAGCCTTGGCTGTCCTGGTCTCGCTTTGTAGATCAAGCTGGCCTCGAACTCACAGTGATCGGCCTGCCTCTGCCTCCCAAGTGCTGGGATTAAAGGCGTGCACCACCACGCTTAGCTAAGAAGGGTTATTTTTTAAAAGGATATACTACACATATGTATTTATTTAGTATATGCACATGCTCATCACAGTCTGCATGTAGAGGTCTCAGGGATCAAAATCAGGATGTCAGATGTCATGGCAAGGGCCTCAAACTGCTGTCCAGAAGTATTGTGTTTTAATTTTCACTTCATAGCGGAGAAACCAAACTTTACTTGGGTCATATAGATCCTGTTGCTGGTTCTCGGTCTTCTTATTGTTTCAGTAATTTTGTTTTTACCATGACTGTTTATTAGATAGTTAGATACAAGGGTGTGTGTGTGTGTGTGTGTGTGTGTGTGTGTGTGTGTGTGTGTGTGTGTTTGTCCGTCCTAGCAATCCAGTAGCTTTTGAAGGGGAAACACACATAAATTAGAAGAAAGCATCATTGATTTCATCTTAAATGCTCCAGTCACTACAACTGCAGTGTCCTTCCTCGTCTGATCCTCACTGATCTTCATATAGCCACTAGCAAACCTAGCTCTACAAAGCTATGATGTCATTAGGAGAGAGACCTTGAGCAGTGTGTGCAGTACTCCACGGCTGTCAAGTGTCACCAGCTTTTCCCTGAAAATCTCAACATAACCTGTGATGAATTCAATCCCCTGACCCATTTACCTCAGCTTGCTTTGGAAACAAAGACTTTGTGATACATAGGTAGTGTAGAAAGTTCCATAATGGTTGACAGGGGTCAGCTAATTCACCTCTGTTTATTGTGGTGTTTAATTCTCTGTCTTACACATAGCAGGTGCCCAATAGTTATTAGAAGGAAGAAAAAGACTCCCTACTAACTTGGAGGCAGAAGTTTATGAAAGTCAGTAAAGGACAAGAGGCGTGGCAGCCCAGAAAGACCACTGTCATGGTAGCCAGTGTCACTGGCCTTCCTTCACTTAAGGGTACCCTGTTTCAAAATATCCTGGCTTTTAAAAAGCTTCCCGTAAATCGATGTGGCTAAAATCATTTAAAATCTAATCATAACACTGGGGGCTTAAGTAATTTGAGTAAGTGACTTAATGTTTTTGAAGAAGCCTTGATTCTGACACATGCCCACTGTTTGGCTTTCCACCTCTGTTCTGAGTGTATAAAACCATCTCTCTTCAGGTGAAATATACCATGGACTGTACTTAAGCTCCGGCTGTTCTACGGATTTCTTGAAATAAGACTCCAGCTTGCCCGGGGAGCATATAGTGGAGCCAGCATGTGTCGACCTTGTACTTATGGGTCTTTTAACCCGAGATGGGTCAGACACGCCACCCTCCTAAAGCCCTGTGGGGTGCACGTTGGCTTGATGAGGGAGAGAGACGTGCACAGAAAGCCGAGCCGGCGCTGGCTGCTGGCTTGATTAGCCGCCGCTCTTCCTCTTTAAGTACAAAATCAATGTCCAAACAGATCTGTGAATGGCGCGAGGTGATGGAAGTGCTAGCTTCAGTGTGAACACTTGCCGTGTCCTCTGCAGCTACAGAAATTATTTGTCATTTCAAAAACCTGGATACAAAGCAGGGCTTGTGCTGATTAAAGTCGTTGTTTGTGTTCCTGGATCTCAAAGAACTGGCTCCTATAAATAAAAACATCCATGAGGCTTGCACCGTTATCCAAGGGTGCAGCCGATGGTGCCATGTTGGAGTCTTGCAGCGGAAGTAACTGGACGGCAATGAAAGATGGTCTCTGCAGTGGACACGTTCCCTCTGAGTCTTCAGGCTGCAGAGAACATAGCAGGGGAAGAATTGTGGGTAGTAATTTAGGTATTAAAATATTAACACATTTTTGCATATTTAATGTGGTTTCCTTTTTAAATAGTAGGCAGATTATGGCCTACAAGCAGATAGGTTTATGGTTTCAAATTAAAATTTAAACATTAAAAAAATTCCAAAAGGAGCTACTTCGTTATAAATATTTTTAGCTAATCTGAGCAAGAGCTTGCTTTCTTTTCAACTTCTCTGATCATGTATCAGCTAATTTACAGCCTCCTTTTCTGGTTGTAACTTGTAAATTAGAGTTTCATATGTTTTAATCTTATAAGTTCAAAACTTTCTCTTATTTGCCTTGGGCACATACAGTCTCTGGACTTAAAATATGGGCACAAGGTCAGCCCCGTGGAGGAGGGTACACCATGCACTGGGTAGGGCTACCGTGTCCGTTTGCCATTTACTATGGAATACCTGTGTCTTGTCTCTGAGCACAGCAGGCTGATGTTCTCCCTTAACCCGCTTTCCTCTACCCTCCTTGTCTCTGGTGGGTGAACAGTTTGCCCTGGAAAGGGGGCAAGATGCCTTACTGACTTTCTCATTTCTGTTTCCCACAGGCCAAGATGCCCTTCGATGCCAACAAGCTGTACTGCAGCGAAGTGCTGGCCATCCTGCTGCAGGACAATGACGGTGAGCTCCCTCCTGCAGACGGGGCCAGGCTGGGAGCCACACTCAGATCCTCATAGCCCACGAGCTTGCCTTCGGCATCGCCTGGCTGCTCCGCTTGCTCTCTGTGCAGCTTTTGTACTCTGTCAAGCTGTATTGATTTTGTTTGCTGATGGATCAGTGGTAGACGGCTGTAAAATCTGACAGTTGGCTTCATTTCTTTTTCTTCCTCTATTTTCCTTCTTTTAGAAAACAGGGAATTGCTGGGGGAGCTGGATGGAATCGATGTGCTTCTTCAGCAGTTATCCGTGAGTAATCCCTCAGCTTCCTGTGTGCCGTGAAGGCCTGTGGCCCGCTGTAAGTGGGAGGTGGAAAAAGTGGGAAGGAGCAGCCATGAGGTACACAGGGTTTGGTCCTTCTCTTGGTCACTGGCTCTTTCTGGTCAAGGGTCACTGTGAACCTGTGTGGCCTCTCCCGACTGCTAGCCGGGAAGCAGCGAGCTTTCCTCTGTCTTTAGGCTAAGATGGACCAATTGTGTTCGTTTGCCTTGCTCCCAACACCATGCAGCCCCCTTCCCTTTTGGTCCATCCCTACGGGAGTCTGTTCATTTGGGCTCCAGCTGAGCTCAAGGAGAGCCATTTCCACCACAGTGGCGCAGCGGGCTTGTGGTCACGGGGACAGTAGGGATGGCTGTGGCACTGCAGGCAAGGAGTGCCTTGGAAATTGGAAACTGCCATTTGCTGGATGAAAGGAATGTAAATGCAGTTGAAATGTTACCCTGCTGGCATTCTGGAAATGCCATCAAGATTTCTCCTAACAAGCCTTATCTGTGTATTCCAAAACAGCACTGAAAATAGATCATTTGGATACAGGCTCAAGAGTGTTGAGTGTCTGAGATGGCAGTTTGCATACAGCTTCCCTGCGGTGCCAGCCACCAAGTGGCTTGGCCTCCACCCTAAAATTAGAGCTTTGTGGTAGGATGCTGTCTGCAGTCCCCATGAGGTACCCAGGCCTCATCCTGCGCAGCCGCTGGTTGCAGCCCTATGGGGCCGCCTGCCCAGCTCTGAGGCTCTCCCACTCCTTGCTTAGCCCTAGCATGCAGAACTGCCCAGATCCCTTCCTGGGACTTTGAGCCCCTTGCTTGAATAAGGGGGTTCAGCAGCCATGTTGTGAAGGTACCTCTTCACATTCAGATGGGAGTGACTGCTCTGGGCTGTGGGTGCATTAAGAAGGGGAGGGAAGCTGGTGAGCTTGGACTGTGCGGGATCAAAAGTGTAGGGTTCTCTGCCCAGAGTTGGTTTTGGGCCTGAACTGTGGTTTCAGAGGTGTTCCCTCTCTGTTTCTTTCACTGTGCACATCCGTCATGGACTTGTCTGTTCCTGTCATTCCACAGTGGACGAGGATTGAGGGGTGCTGTTTTGTTTTGCTGACCTGCCTCCTTGAAGCTGTCAGTCACTCGTGGGCCTGGTGCTTGGCTAAGTGTTTACTGTTTTTATGTGAACTGATATGTAGTTATTTAGTGCCCACAGGCCAGAAAACTCGGTCTCTAAACTGGAAACTGGCAAGAGCTTCATTTGTAGCATTCCGTTTCTTTGGTGGGGGTTTCATGAGACACAGGCTTTAGAAATTGTAGGATGGTGGCGGGCAGAACAGCGGTTTTCTTGATGGTTCTTTCTACTCTCATTACCTGGCAGGTGTTTAAAAGACACAACCCCAGCACAGCCGAGGAGCAGGAGATGATGGAGAACCTGTTCGACGCGCTCTGCTCCTGCCTCATGCTCAGCTCCAATCGAGAGCGCTTCCTGAAGGGCGAGGGCCTTCAGCTCATGAACCTCATGCTCAGGTCTGTCCCAGTCCTCCCTGTCGCCCGTGTCTGCCACTCCCTGCCAGCCTGGGTTAGGACGGGTAGCTGTGGTCCTTTTCCTCACTGGGGCCTGTGTCTGCCTCTCCCTGCCAGCCTGCCTGGGTTAGGATGGGTAGCTGTGTCCTTTTCCTCCTTGTCGCCTGTGTCTGCCTCTCCCTGCCAGCCTGAGTTAGGACGGGTAGCTGTGGTCCTTTTCCTCACTGTCGCCTGTGTCTGCCTCTCCCTGCCAGCCTGGGTTAGGACGGGTAGCTGTGGTCCTTTAGCCACTCAGGTCCCTGATTAATCCAGAATGATGCTCATTTGGGAATGTGGTCTGAATGTGTCTGGTCTTTTCTGAAATGAGGGGTGGCAAATAAAGGCATGTATCGTCTGTGTGCTGGCTGTCAGTTGGTAATGTGGCCACCGCCTTGAAGGCTGTGCTTTGTTCCTTCTTCTGTTGTGTTGATTTTGGGGAAAGCTAATCGTTACATTCTAAACTTAGGTTTGTTTATCTCTAAACTTAGCTCAATTTTCTCTGTATCCTCCACAGACTTCTCTGTTAATATTTCCGCCATTGACAGCAAAATATTCCTAATTATTCATTCAGTAATGAATTCTGTAGATGGTGTGTACCTAAGCACAAGAAATATGAAAAAGTGAATGATGGTCTAGAACTTTGGGTTTAGTACTTCCTTGAATGTATCTTTTTTATTTTTGCTCTATTTAAAGACAGCACTGCTTCAACTTCTCAGTTACTCTATAAAATCTTAAATTTGGAAACGAAAAGGGGCAATGGCTTGTTTTGATGACTTATTGAGGAATATGTCTGGAAAGGAAAATAGAGTTGCTGAGGAGGTGACTGACCAGAGTGGAGTACCAGTAAGGGACAGCGTTTTAAAACTGAGAGGCTCTGGGTGGTGCTCGCAAACTACATTTGGAATTTTCTAGCCACTAAAGAATTCATGGAACTGAGGCAGGGACGGCCATCTTGAAACCTCTAGTCACAAGCAGTCACAACTCTGAGCAGACATGTCTCTGAAAATTTCTTATAAATTTGGCATATATGTATTAAGTATAATCTAGATCGTAGACATTCAGCCTGTTCTATTAGAATATTATTAGATACTGTTTTTGTTAAATGTCAGGCTGACAAAGAAATAACCAAGGCAGGACTCCTCCCTGAAGCTAAAATGTCCCACTCTGTCACCCAAGCATAACCTATCTTTTGGTGGATATTGTCTCTTTGTATCATCATCATCTTGGTGGGTGTTTTGTTTGTTTGTTTGATTTTAGCATTTTAGTCCCACCACACTGTTTCATAGTTTCTTTTTTAACTTAACATGACATTTGTCATTCTGTGACATAATCTCCAT
>NC_140485.1:77108111-77140611 GCF_964271855.1 Acomys minous | reverse complement strand
TCAGTAGTTTAATCCTTTTTCACCACCAAGTAGTATTTTATCATGTGACTAAACCACAGGTTGTTGACGCACTTATTGATGTACATTTGTATCTCATCTTTAGCCCTTAGGAGTGAGGCTGAAATGAACATTACACGCAAGCTTCAGGCACGCATATCCCTCATTGCGCTTGGGTCAATACCGGGAAGTTGCATGCTTCCGTCATGTAACTGGTGCGTACTTTGGTTTCTAAGGTGCTGCCGGACGGCTTGCAAAATGATGCCGTTTCGAATCCCATGGCGGGGTGTAAGCTCCAGGAGCCCTCCTTTCTCTTTGGCGTCTTAGTCAGCTTCTCAGTGGAGCTGTGCTAGTGTGTACACGGTGTGTGTGGTGGGGGATGTTTCATACAATTGGAATTTGCTTTTCCCAAGACTAGCGGTGTCGGGTGTCTGAATGCATGGTGTGATCCCCGCATGTCTCTGCTGGTCAGGTCTCTTCAAATCCTTTGCCCGTTAGGTGGTAGGAAGCTGTAACAGTTATGACAACTCTAGCAGTCCTTATCCATCATCAATATGGGCTCCTGTCAGGCATGTGGCTCCGGCATTGTATTCTGTCCTATGCTCTGCTTTTTCATTTCCACAGTAGTCTCTGAAAACATTTTAATTCTCATGGTGATTTATCTCTTCCAGTGACCTGTTTTTGTCCGCGTAAATTAAATGGCCTGTGTCGTTCAAGGAATTCAACCGCTTTTGTCTGTTGACAAACCCCTTGTGTGTAAGTCTTCCCTCCCTCCTCCTTGGAGTCTGTAGACTTGGCCGTGACAGGCTTGCTTACTCCTCAGTCTGAGAACTTGTGGTTTGGGTCTTCTGTTTTGTTTTTCCTTCTGATCAGTGTGGCTGGCGTTATCAATTTTAATGATCTCAAAGAACCAGCTTTTGTCTAACAATTTTTCCCGACCCTTTTTCTGTTTTTGTTTTGGAGCTTTCTGTTCTGGTCTTTTCTTCTTTTGGTAACCCTGGGAGGACTACTTCGCCGCTCTTTTCATGGCTTTTCAAGGTGCAGATGTGAGGCTGATCATTTGAGGGCTGTGTTATTTTTCTAATGTGTACACTGCTGTGAATCTCCTCTAACTACACATCAGGGCAGGCATATGCACTCTTGTTGTAATGTGTTTTCACTTTTATTTCATCCAAAATGCTATTTTGATTTCATTTTTCATGAAGTGCTTAGAAATGTGTTGTTAAATTCCCAAATATTTGGTGCTTTTCCAACTGTCTGCCCTCGCTTCTGCTTCCATCACACTGTGGTCTGAGAACGGACATTGTGTGACCTAGACCCTTCTGGATTTATAAAGCCTTGTGGGGCCCAGATTAGTCATGCTGCCACGTCCTGGTCGGCCGTGTGTCTGAAGAGCCTTCTGCTGCCTGGGGCAGGGTGCTTTGCTGTGGCAGGTGGGGACAGTTGGTGTCATGTTGCTTGCAGGTCTTGTGGATGTTTTCCCTTTGTCCTTTCACCCCTGTACACTTTTGGGTACTACATTTTGAAGTTATTTTAGGTGCTTAAGTGTTAAGGATTACTTCAGGTGTGATAACATACACCTTTAATCCCAGCATTTGCAAAGCAAAGGCAGATGGATCTCTGAATTTGGATTCTGAGGCCAGCCTGGTCTACAGAGCGGGTTCCAGGACAACCAGGGCTACACAGAAAAACTCTGTCCCCAAAAACAAATGAACACAAAGTTAAAAACATTTCAGATGATATGCTCTTTTGTGTAACTGGCCCTTTTATTACTAAGACATTACTTTCTTTATCCCTAGGATTACTCTTTGACCTGAAACTTGACTCCTAGTGCTATAACCACCACAGCTTTGTCTGAGTGTTAGCATCCAGGGTCATTTGCCGTCTGTCCTTGAATAAGTTGTGTGCTGTCTGCTACCTTGCCCTCTTCCCGCACCAGACATAAGTGTGGAAGCCCCAGTTAGCCCCCCACCCCCACCCCCGAGTAGATTTGGAAAAAGAGGTTGGTTATGGTTAAATGGGGTTGTGGGGATGAAACTCAAAACCCAACAAGACTGTTTTCCCACAATAGGAGGTCCCCCCCACAAGAGTGCCCCCTCCAGCTGTGCTGTCAAGCTCACAGGAACACTTCTCTCTCTGTCCTTCCTGCTGCTGCAGTTACACATTTGATGTCAGGATATGGTGGAAATCCCACTGGAGAGTATTCTTTTTGTTTAAATGATAGTTATCTTTTTAATAAATTTTTAATAGAAAAGTTGTCTTTTTCTATCACATATATTTCTATTCTATATGTGTGTATAATATATATATATGTATATATACATATATATGTACATTTTTTTATTTGAGGATAGATTCTTCCTTCATACAAGACATCTTGACCACAGCCTTCTCTTATTTCTGATTTTAGTGGAATTGCTTTGAGTTTTTCTCCATTTAATTTGATGTTAGCTATAGGCTTGCTGTAACTTGCCTTTATTATGTTTAGGTATGCCCCCTTGTATCCTTAATCTCGCCAGGACTTTTATCATGAAGGCATGTTGCAATTTGTCACAGGGGTTTTCAGCATCTAATGAGATAAGCGCGTGGGGTCTTTCTTTCAGTTTGTTTATATGGTGGATTGCTTTGACTGATTTTCATATGTTGGACCATCCCTGTATCTCCCGGATGAAGCCTACCTGATCATGGAATGTGGTTTTTGTTTTTCATGTGTTCTTAGATTTGGTTTGCAGGTATTTTATTGAGTATTTTTGCATCTATGTTCATAAGGGAAATTGGTCTGTAATTCTCTGTCTTTGTTGAGTCTTTATGTAGTTTGATTATCAGAGTTACTGTGGCATAAAATGAACTGGGCAATGTTCCTTCTGTTTGCATTTTTGAAATAATTTGAGGAGTATTGATGTTAACTCTTCTTTGAAAGCCTGATAGAGGGGGCTGGAGAGCTGGCTCAGAGGTTAAGAGCACTGACTATTCTTTCAGAAATCCTGAGTTCAATTCCCAGCAACCATTTGGTGGCTCACAACCATCTATAATGTAATCTTATGCCCTCTTCTGGCCTACAGGTGTACATGCAGGCAGAGCACTGAATACATAATAATAAAAAAATAAATCTCTAAAAAAAGAAAAAGAAAGAAAGTCTGGTAGAATTCTCTAAAATCGTCTAGGTCTGGGTTTTGTTTTTTGTTTTTGTTTTTTGTTTTGGTTGGGAGACTTTTAATGACTGCTTCTATTTCATTAGGGGTTATAGGTCTGTTTAAATTGTTTCTATAATTTTGATTTAACTTTGGTAAGCAGTATCTATGGAGAAAAGTATCCATTTCTCTTAGATTTTCTCATTTGGTGGAGTACAGGTTTTTAAAGTATGTCCCTAGGAGTCCCTGGGTTTCTTCCATGTCTGCTGTCATGCCCCCTTTGGTTAGTTTGGATCTTCTCTCCCCCTAAGTTAATTTGGATAAGGGTTTGTCTGTTTTATTGACTTTCTCAAAGGACCAATTCTTTTGTTGATTCTTTGTATTGTTCTTTCTGTTCCTATCTTATTGATTTCAGCCATCCAATTGATTGTTTCTTGCCATCCACTCCTCTTGGGTGTGCTTCCTTCTTTCTGCTCTAGAGCTTTCAGGTGTGCTGTTAAGTTGCTAGTATGAGATCACTTTTTTTTTTAACTTGATGTGAGATTTATTACTGAACATGATTTTAGGGTACACAAGAGCATCACAGTGGAAGCCCCTCAGGGATGCAGGGCTCTCCACTGGTCCAGGGGACCATGACGAGATATATTTGACCCCACAGCCATCAGGGATGAGCCACTTCTCAGCAACCATGTCTTCAAATCCATCTGCATTAAACTTGTGAAGCCCCACTTCTCTGAGATGTGGCTCTTCTGGCCGCCAGAGAACTTGAACTTGGCTCTACACAGAGCCTCAATCACATGCTCCTTATTCTGCAGCTTAGTGCGGATGGACATGATGACCGGGCCAATGTGAACCCTGGCCACTGTGCCCTGGGGTTTCCGAAAGGCACCACGCACACCTGTCTGGATCCTGTCAGCCCCAGCACAGGACAACATCTTGTTGATTCAGGTGACACGGAAAGGGTGGAGCCTCACATGAATATGAACTCCATCCTTGGCACAACTCTTCACGATGTATTTGTTGGCACAAATGCAGGCAGCCTCCAGCGCTTCAGAGGAGAGTTGTTCATATCCATCTGACACCATGTGGCCACAAAATGGGAATCCATCAACTTTTGCCTTCTTCTGTCTCAAGTCAAAGATGCAGATTCTAGCATCAGGGGCACCCTGGCAAAAGGAGACTTTGGGTACAGCGTGTTCATATAAGCAGTAACACCAGGCGGGGCTGTGGTCCATAATGACAATAGGATCGGTGGCACTGGAGGAAAAGAGCATGAGATCACTGGTTTTTGCTTTTTTTTTTTTTTTTATGTCAGTGCTATAAACGTTCCTCTTGGCACCACTTTCATTGTGTCCCATAAGTTTGGGTATTCATTTTCATTGAATTCTAGAAAGTCTATTTCTGTCTTGACCCATTTTTCGTTCAGTGGAGAGGTGTTCCGATTCCATGAGTTTGTAGGCTTTCTGTTGTTTCTGTGCTGTTGATATGCAGCTTTAATCCATGGTGATCTGGTAGGATACAGGAGTATTTCAGTGTTCTTGTATCCACTGAGACTTGCCTTGAGTCTGAATATATGCTTAATGTTGGAGAAAGTTCTATGAGGTACTCAGAAGGTATATTCTTGTGTTTGGGTGGGATACTGTTAATATCTGTTAGGTTCATTTGCTTTATAACGTCTGTTAGCGCCAACATTTCTCCATTTAGTCTTTGTCTGGGTGCCCTGCCCCGTGGTGAGAATGGGGTAGTGAGGTTTTCCACTATCAGTGTGTGAGGATCAATATGTGAATTAAGCTGTAGTAGTGTTTCCTTTACAAATGTGAGTGCCTTTGTGTTTAGGTCATAGATGTTACGAATTGAAGTGTCATCTTAAATGCTATAAATTTAAATGCTATAAACCCTTATTGAAACTAACTAAAAGAGGAGAGAGAATATCCAAATTAACAAAAGGAGGGCAGAACAACAGACACCGAGGAAACCCAGAAGCTCATAGGAACATACTTAAAAATCTGTACACTACCAAATTGGAAACTCTAAGAGAAATGGATAATTTTCTCAATAGATATTGCTTACCAAAGTTGAATCAAGATTAGGTACACAATTTAAATGTCCTTTGATGTGTAAGCATTGTCCTTCGCATCTCTTTTGATTAATTGTGGTTTGTAGCCTATTTTGTTACATATTACAATGTCTACGTTAGCTTGCTTCTTAGGTTCATTTGCTTGGAAAGTTTTTTTTCCAACCCTTTACCCTGAGGTGATGTCTGTACCCTTGATACTGAGATGCCTTTCTTGTATGCAGCCGAAGGGTAGATTCTGTTTGTGCATCCATTCTGTTAGCCTGTGTCTTTTTATTGGGAAATGGGGACCATTGGTATTGAGAGATATCAATGACCAATGATTGTTAATTCCTGTTATTTTGTTGGGGGGTGGAGGGCGTGTGTGTGTGTGTGTGTGTGTGTTCCTGTGTGTGTTCCTGTGTGTTTCCCTTCTTTTGGTTTTTCTGCTGTGCGATAATTTATTTCCTGTGTTTTGATGGGCATAGTTAACCTCCTTGGTTTTGTTTCCTTCTAGTACCTCTGCAGGGCTGGATTTGTGGATAGATATTGTCTAAATTTGACTTCGTCGTGGAATATGGTATCTTGATTTTTCCAACTATAGTGATTGAAGGTTTTGCTGGGTATGGTAATCTGGGCTGGCATCCATGCTCTCTTAGAGTCTGCAAGACATCTGACCAGGCCCTTCTGGAGTAGAGTCTCTGTTGAGAAGTCAGGTGTGATTCTGATAGGTCTGCTTTTATATGTTACTTGGTCTTTTTTCTCTTGCAGGTTTTAATAGTCTTTCTTTGTTCTTATGTCTGGTGTTTTGATTATTATGTGGTGAGGGAACTTTCTTTTCCTTTCCAATCTGTTTAGTGTTCTGTAAGCTTCTTGTACCTTTATAGGCATCTCCTTTAAGTTAGATTTTTTTTTTCTTGTGATTTTGTTGAGTATTTTCTGACCCTTTGAGCTTGGATTCTTCTCCTTCTATTCTTTCTGATCTTAGGGTTTGTCTTTTTATGATGTCCCAGATTTCCTGGATGTTTTGTGTCAGTAATTTTTTAGATTTTTAACCTACGTTTCCATTTCTTCTTCTGTCGCATCTTGAATTCCTCAGATTCTCACACATCTCATATCCTGTTAGTGAAGCTTGCCGCCATAGCCCCTGTTCACATCCCTACATTTTTCATTTCTGTCATTTTCTCTGTTTGTATTTTCTTTATGGCTTCTAGTTCCATTTTTAGGTCTTGAACGGTTTTATTCTTTTCTTTCAGCTGTTTGTTTGTGTTTTCCTGGATTTATTCACTTCTTCTTTAAAGGCCTCTACCATCGTCATAGTGTTGTTTTGGGGGGTCTTTTTCTTATGCTTCAGCTCTGCTGGAATATTCAGGGCCTGCTGTGGCAGGACGGCTGGGCTCTGGTGGAGTCAGAGTGCTTGGCTGTTAGGCATCTGGCTTGGGGTGATTATGGGTCTAGGTGCTGAGTTCTGGCTTTGTCTTTGTTGGGTGGGGGTTTTGTTCCTTGGTTTCTGTTTCTTCTCTGGATTTTCAGAGTGTTTTGCTTTGTGTTGCCTGTTTCACTGGCCTGCTTAGCTGGTGTGTTCACAGGAAATGCCTGCTGGTGCTGGAGGCTGGAGGAAGGGAAGGGTGGGGGTGGGGGTCTGTCTCAGTGCTAGGGTCAACCCTGAGGATTGGGTCTGAAGAACAGAGGGGACAAAGAAGGCCCATGGGCGGCCCACCTGGCCACCTGGCAGGCATGGCCTGTGGTTAAGCAGGGGACGTCTGTTCAAACTGGGGGCTGGAGTGTTGTATCTACATATTTGCTGTTGCTTGTGCTCTCCGTGACCAAGGCAGGAGGATCACGACTTTGAGGTTGTGTAGTGAGTAGTGACACCGTATCTTCAAACAAAGAAGAGAATTATTTTGGCCATGAGAGTTAAAAAAAAAAAAAAGAAAACAATGCTACTCCCCTGTCTGCCTTTCAAGGGGCTATAATTCCATGTGCATGATTATGACTATATTTTTCAATCATAAAATAATAAAGTGTAATAATAAAGTCATACAGTTGAGTATTAAAAACATAGCTGCATGTGCATCCATTGTTCACGGTTGTCCAGTGTTGTTCTTTAGTAGTGCTCACGCCCATGTGTTTCTTCCCATGTCACAGCCTGAGTTCTTGAGCTGCTCTGTTCAAACTTCTTCTGCAGTGTGCAGCTTCTGCCCCCCCCCCCCCCCCCGGTCTATCAGACACTGTGTTTCCCTGTAGTTAGTCAGTTTTGGTTGGTACAAGACGCTGTTGGTTCTCTCCCATTTGCATTATCGTTATGTCATGATAAGAGCTGTTCTAATGTCCTTATCTTCTGATTCTGTCATGGGGCATTTTAGGTGCTATTTTATGGGGGTATTTATTGAGTTTCAAGTATTGTGACTTTTCCCTTGTCGTCTGGATCTCTGTGTTAGTTTCACTGGTTTGCTTATTTACATATTGGTGGTACTGAGGCCTGAACTCAAGACCCTGCGCCTATTGAGCTAGCAGTCTAACATTGAGCCATCCCATAATATAACACCCTCAGAACAGACCCTCTCCCCCCTTACTTATGTGCATGTGGTGTGGTATACAGTGGTGGTGGTATCGGTGTTAGCATGTGTGGCACATGCGCATGTGCATGAAGGGGCCCGGGATTGATGTCAGACATCGTCCTTTTTCCGTTGATCTTCACCTTTGTCTTTTCATTCTTTAAATGTATTACTACTGTGTGTGTGTACATGCCGGTGGATGGCAATCTGTACGTGACAGCGTACAGGGCAGAGGGCACTCTGCGGCTGGCTCCTGGGAGTTCTGCTGTTTGCCTTATTTAGGATCTTCGGCAGAAGAGGCAAAGCTTAATGGGACACACGGTTCACAAGGTGCCATTCACTAGGTAAAAGGGGAAAGCCTGAGAGATACGGTACGTCTTTCGTTTCTCCCCTGAAGATGCATATGGCATACCCATATCTTATTGGCTGTAGAGAGTCACATGACTGTCCCTAGGCTCTAGTGGGAGGAAATGTGTTTTAGCATTTATGCATGGACTCATGTGAATTGACTATGGATGGTGTTTAAGGACATTGTGTTGATATCCTGAAACCACCCTGGTCATGGATAATGATCTGGATGAGTGTCCCCCAGAGGTGATGGATTTGGTCCTCAGGGTGCTGCTGCTTAGAGATAGTGGGGTCTAATGGGAAGATCTTAGTTTATTCGAGGTGTGCCATTGAAAGTGAGTGTGGCTTTCTAGCTTCTTCCTCCTGCCTCCCTGGACTTAGGCAGTTATATATTCTTACCTTTTGCCCTCTGGTGCCCCCACGAGAAGCCCAAAGCAGTGAGCTGGAACCTCCAAAATCATGAACTAATAAACCTTTTTCCTAGAAGTTAATTCTTGCTTCAGGCATTTTGTTACAGTGGTGGAAGGCTAATTATAAAGGCATCTTGATCTGGCTATCTAGTTAATGACAAATGCTCTGTCCCATGAAATGGTCTTATGTTTGGGGAGCTCTATAGGAAATGAACTTTGTCCTGTGCATTCCAAAGCAAACAGAAGTGATCTTGCCCAGGTAGTGAGATTTCTTGCCAGGATCAGCTCACAGTTACCAGTTTCATAGTTTAAAGAGTCCCAATTACCTCTTTAATTCATCCCAGCAAGCCAGAGTTCTGGAGAAAGGACTTTACTTCCTTAGCTTGTCCTCAGATCATTTCCTTCTGGGTTCTGCTGTTCTTCTCTAACTTTAAAAAGACTACCTCAGGGTCGTCTTGTGTAGGAGATTCACTCATAGCCTATTGGTTTCATGATTCTCTCACATTTCCCCTGATTCCTGAATTTTAAATGCAATTAAGTCCTAGCTGAACATCACTGTCCTGTCCCAGAGTGGCCTTGGATTTAAGCAAAACTCTTGGTGCCTTTCATCCCCGCCTTCTGCTTATCTGCCCCGTGTCTTTTTCTTTGTGCCCACTGTCCATTTCTGAAGAGACACCAAGACCATAAAATAAATTCATGGAGGAGTATTTACAGTTTTGGAGGTGTAGTTCTTTCTCATCATGGTGAGGAGAATGACAGCATGGCAGCACTCATGGTATCCTGATCTCTGCAGGCCAAGAGAGGGTGAGCCTGGGCCTGACATGGCCTTTTGAAAGCTCAAAGCCCACCTGTACTGACACACTTCCTCCAACAAGGCCACACCTCCTAATCCTTCTAATCCTTTCAAACAGTGCCACTCCCTGCTGACTAAGCACTCAAGTATATGAGCCGATAGATACCATTCTGATCTAACCTCCACACCCAACTCTCTGCCTCTGCTGTTGTTTCCCTCTTTCTCCTGCTCACTCTCTATCTACTGTATGTGAGCAATTCAACCTTCTAAGACGCACAGTCGCCTGGCTTCCCCTGGGGTGCAGCCCGCTCACCCCTCCCCAGATGTCACCTGCTCTTGCCCCTGCACGAGGCTCTGTTTCCTTCTGCTCACTCTTTACCTGTCTGCGAGACAGTTTCAGCTTCACCTTCCTGGCCAGGTCTCCCGGCTGCAGGATCAGCCTTTCTCAGGCTACCCTCATCCCTCATCGACTTGTTTCCAAGCCATGTGGACCGACCTCCCCAGAAGCCCCGAGTTGAGCTTTGTCTCTATGTTCTTGACTAGATGTCTGGCACCTGTTAGGTGTCTCATAAATATTTGAGGAAAGAAAAAATGAGCAAAGAAAATCATACTCTGAATCTGTGTTCACAATGAAGTGTTTGGGTGTGATAAAGAACAAGCTAATTAAAACTACAAACTGGAGACACTGCTTCAGCATCCGAGGCACACATGAGCAGATAGGCAGCAGACGACCCCAGCCATTGGCCATAGGCACCCAGCTTGAGGGGGCCGGGGTTCACATTGGTCCTGGCATGATGGACAGCCCGATGAACCCAGACAAGACTAAGATAAACTACTTGTCCTCCAGTAGAATAAATATTTCAAATAAAGCCAACCCAAGAAAGTCAGGCCAAACAGCTATTGATTGCTAAAAGCCTGAACTTGAGCCCAATGAATATTCCAAAGTTCACCTCCATGCAGCTTGCCTAAATGGTGATCAATACGCAATTACTGCCCCCTCTAAACGTGTCCTGCACTACCGCGCTGCCTACCCAACGAAGGGCTTTGCTTTTAAAGTCTTTTGTTTCTTGAATTTGCTTAGGCAGGGGAAAAAAGGGGGCCTTGGCTCAGCCAGCTCCTCTGCCTTCAGTATTTCAGGCAGTCCTGTGTCATTTGTGAAATGGTCTCAGTGTATTGCTCAACAGAAGCTGAAGGTGCCCTGGTCAGCAGTCAGGATGCCTTCTCCCAGATGGCTAAACAGTGCGCATTTGTAGCTGTCTCCTAATTTCTGCCCGCGTGATTATGTGCCCTGGCCGTAACCTCTGTGAATCCCAGCCTGTAACGCAGGCCGCAGAAGTCCAACCGCAGCAAGAAGGACTAGTATATTATTTGTGGAGCCTCCTGCTGGAATTTCATCTTGAGGCAGGAAGTTCTTCCCAGTGGATATCAAACCTTGTTTGCGTCCTCCTGATGTTTATAATTTTCTATTTCTCTTAAGTAAGGCCTTCCCACCGCCCTGCCGCAGTCAGGCCTCTCTCTGTTTCCCATTTACGCTACTGTCATAGTCTTTGAACTGTCCTTTCGACCAACAAGATCTGCCACTCCAGCCTGCTCACCTCACGGCTTATGCACCGCCTTCTGAAATGTGCCTTTTAGTGTTCACCTTCTCGGTAACTGTGGGCGGGACTAGGGGTGCCAGCATCACAGCAGGGGGGCCTGGTGTGCCCACCTTGTGTTCCTCAGAGCAGCTACCAGGGCAGCTGCTCACCCCTTTGCTGACAGGCATCCACGGCTGTCCGATGCCTTCACTGGCTTCTCCCAAATGAAACTGTTTTCTTTCTCTTTTTGGTTTGTTTTGTTTGGGGGGGTGGGTGTTTTGTTTTGTTGTTATTGTTTTGTTTGTGTTTTCTTCCTCTTAACATGTTGAACATAATTCCTGTTGCTTCAGGCATTTAAAAATATTTTTACTCTCCTTTCCTCAAATCTCTTAAGAACAAGAAACCTCTGGTTTCCAATAGCCAGAGCAGTGTCTGAACAGGCCTCAGTTCTGCAGTGGCCTTCCTCCAGTCCCCCTGCCTCAGTTCTGCAGTGGCCTTCCTCTGTCCCCCTGCCTCAGTTCTGCAGTGGCCTTCCTCTGTCCCCCTGCCTCAGTTCTGCGGTGACCTTCCTCTGTCCCCCTGCCTCAGTTCTATAGTGACCTTCCTCTGTCCCCCTGCCTCAGTTCTACAGTGGCCTTCCTCCTGTCCCCCTGCCTCAGTTCTACGGTGGCCTTCCTCCTGTCCCCCTGCCTCAGTTCTGCGGTGGCCTTCCTCCTGTCCCCCTGCCTCAGTTCTGCGGTGGCCTTCCTCCTGTCCCCCTGCCTCAGTTCTGCGGTGGCCTTCCTCTGTCCCCCTGCCTCAGTTCTGCGGTGGCCTTCCTCTCTGTCCCCCTGCCTCAGTTCTGCAGTGGCCTTCCTCCTGTGCTCCTGCTCAGTAGCTGGCCTGAAGGTCATCTCTAAGGAGCTGCTGACTGATTACCTGTGGTGAGGAGAATCGAGATGGGAATAGTCGTTGCATACCCTGGTTTTTCCTGTTGCTTTTCTCCGAACACCTCCATGTCCCCTGGCTTCCTGCAGAATGTAAGCTTTAGGGAACAGTGACATCTTTCATCTTTGACAGGAAAGGTGTCCGCACAGGTATTGTAGAGAACCTAACACAGGGTCACTTTTCCTGATGACTTCACATTCCTATGGTCTCCCCAAATGGACTCCACTTTTGGGAGCAGAAGCCATGTGTTTGTGTCTACCACAGTGCTGAGCAAGTGCTCAGTAAACACTGTGCGCTGGGTGGTTGATTCGCTGTCAGTACCCAGTTAGGAACCAAGTGATTTGTTTCTCTGTACCTCTTAGAGTGCTAAAGAAAATCATGTAAGTTTTGAAGGAGTTATGCTTCTGTTACTTTTAGATCTTAAAAGTCTCTAAGCCAGGCACAGTGGCGCATGCCTTTAATCCCAGCACTAGGGAGGCAGAGGCAGCCTGATCTCAGTGAGTTCAAAGCCAGCCTGGTCTACAAAGTGAGTCCAGGACAGCCAAGGCTACACAGAGAAACCCTGTCTCAAAAAAAAAAAAAACAAAAACAAAAACAAAAAAAAAAAAAGGAAGGAAGGAAGAAGAAAAAAGTCTCCAGAGCCGGGCTTCCTGAAGGTGTGGTTGCCATGTATAACAATATTAATAGCAAAATACCTAGAAGTAAATTTAGCAGAAATACATTGTTTTATTTTATTGGGGATTTCTTGAGATGGGGTCTTACTATGTAGCTTTGGCTGGCCTGGAACTCACTGTGTAAACTAGGCCGGCTTTGACGTCATAGAGATCTGCCTGCCTCTGCCTCCTGTGTGGCGGGATTAAAAGTGTGCACCCCGATACTTGTCTTCTTTATTTACTTTTTGAGACACAGTCTTACAGTGTAGCCCTGGCTGACCTGCCAGGAATACAGACTGGCCTCAACTCCAAGATAGCTGCCTCCTGAGAACTAGGATTAAAGGAATATGTCACACTGCTCCCTGCAAGAAACACAGATTTTAAATCAACTTGCTGTGATGGTGTGTGCCTATAATCCCAGCCCTTCAGAAGTTTGGGGCCAGCCTGGGCTACATGATGAAAGACCATCAAAATTAAAGTCTCACATCTGAATGATATTGGGACAGTCCCGTATTCTGATGTGAAAGATTGAATCTGGGCCTTACTTCACATTCAAAACTAACTCAAAAAGATCAGAGGCCTAACTGTAAGAGCTCCAGGAAGAAAATATAGGGTAAACATTTATGACATTGGATGTGGCAATGGGTCCTCAGATATCATAGCAAAAGACAAAATTAGATACCTCTACCAAAATTTGAAAGTTTTATTCTTCAAATAATACTGTTAAGAAAGTAAGATGGCTCAGTGGTTAAGAGCACCACCTGCTCTTCCAAAGATCCTGAGTTTAATTCCCAGCAACCACATGGTGGTTCACAACTATCTGTAATGTGATCTGATATCCTCTTCTGGCCTACAGGTGTCCATGCAGACAGATAACTGTATACGTAATAATAAATAAATAAATCTGTAAAAAGAGAGAGAGAGAGAGAGAGAGAGAGAGAGAGAGAGAGAGAGAGAGAGAGAAGAAAGTAAGGAAAGTCAGACATGGTGGCACATGCCTTTATTAATCCCAGCACTCAGGAGGCAGAGGCAAGTAGATCTCTGTGAGTTCAAGGCCAGCCTGGTCTACAGCCTGGTCTAAAAAAAAATACTGATCAAACAAACAAAGATGAGCAAAGCATCTAAGTGGATATTTTCCCAAAAACAAATGCCTAAACATATTAAATGCTTGACTCTATCAGAAATGTAGATCAGAACCATAGTGATGGGCCTCAGTGGGGAAAGACACTTTCTGCCAAGCCTGGAGACCTGAGTTGGGTCTCTAGAACCCACACAATGGAAGTGGAGAACTGGCTCCCGCACATACCGTGGCATGTTTGCTCCCTGACATACATGCTCGGAGACAGCATTGTTACATCAACTAGGATAACTAGAACTCAAAATTCAAAAGTGTTCAAGGTGTGGAGAAAGTGGAATCCTTGTCACTGTCCATGGTGTGGCTCTGCAGTCGGCTGTGGGGTGGTCACATGTTTGGCACACACACTGATACCATTGAGTTGCACATGTTAAGTGGGCAAAGCAGATGTGGACCCGACACCACTCCGTTTGACCTGCTTCCGACGCATTTCCCACAGAATCGCCAGAACACTTCACATGGGAATGAACATTACCATGTGTAACATAAGATTTTATTCTCCCGTGGATATAGGGGTGCACGCCTTAATCCCAGCACTTGGGAGGCAGAGTCTCTGAGTTCAAACCCAGACTGATCTACAGAGTGAGTTCCAGGACAGCCAGGGCTGCATGGAAAGACCCTGTCTTTAAAAAAAGAAAAAAATAATAAGTCTTCCTATTCCAGATCCCCCTATTAACGTATATAGTAGTAATCTGTTTAGATAGATCATAAGGCAACCATTTTTTTTTCTTTTACCATGAGCATTTAATTGTTTTGTTTTTTGGATTGTTTTTGGGTTGGGTTGGGTTTTGTTTTGTTTTTTTTAGAGACATAGGTTTTCTGTGTAGTCTTGACTGTCCTGGACTCTGTTTGTAGACCAGGCTGGCCTCAATCTTACAGCGATCCCCCTGCCTCTGCCTCCACAAGTATGGATTAAAGGCGTGCGCCAGCCGTTGCACCTGGCTAATTGTTCTGTTTTTATTGGAGATTTTTTTTTCCCTAGTAGAATGAGTACACTTTAAAGGGGAAAAGTGTGTGTGTGTGTGTGTGTGTGTATGTGTGTGTAATATATGTGTGTGTGTGTACACACATATATCTTCTTATGGAATGAATGCCTTTGCAGGGAGAAGAAGATCTCCCGGAGCAGTGCCCTGAAGGTGCTGGACCATGCCATGATTGGGCCGGAAGGCACAGAGAACTGCCACAAGTTTGTTGACATCCTTGGCTTGCGGACCATCTTTCCACTGTTCATGAAGTCTCCCCGGAAGATCAAGAAAGTGGGGACCACAGAGAAGGAGCATGAAGGTAGCGTTCACTGTGAGGGCCACTGGGAGAGGTGGGCAGGTCACGCCGAGGAAGAGTACCTGTTTACGTCTCTGTTTCCCACTCCCTGCGTGACAAAGCAGCCCAGAGACCAAGGACGTTGGTCCTGTTGTGTGTTTGTTTGAATCCTGGAGGTTCTACTCCGGCTGGCCTGTACACATGTGAGAAGGTTTTGTGGTCCCCACTGTAATTTGTGGTGCGGTGTCGCTCTGATGGAAGACCCTTTTGAAAAGAGTAATGAGGTGGCAACACATGTCACCTCCAGAGTGGTGCTTTCATGTATTTCTGTATTAAAGTATGATTCAGCCAACATCAGGAATTGCTGGAATAAACTATTTACAGCCCAGGTTCCCCTTTTTATGTCTCTCCTCCCTGATGGAGCATACTCCTGGCAAAATGCTGCTGTGAATTGTGAGGCTGTAACCAGGGTAGTTACCGCCAGGCCAGTGTCTTCCTGGTATTGTCTGGTGGCCTGCTGCGTGCCTCCCCCAGTAAATAGCTGCAGTGCAATCTGGAAGGCCTGCGATTTATGGGCATTGACAGCTCCGCTGGAGGCTAGCAGACACTTGCACCCGAGAATTTACATGGTTGGATGGCTATTTTAAAGTGAAGGAGGGTACGGAGAGACAGGAAGCGGTGTGTGCCAAAGAGGAGGGAAACCTGAGCTGCTAGGAAAACTCATTGGGTCTTGTCAAGAGGAGCGGCTGTCCTGTGGCTCAGGTGACTTTTCCCTCAGTGTTTGGTAGAGTTGGCCTAGACACCTGGTATATCTGTCGTGTCCCTCACGCTCCTGTCTGTGTCTCGGTTGACCTGGCTTTGTCTTCCAAGCTTGGACATCATCACCCCGGTGATCAGATGAACTCTCTGGAGGCAGCAGGGAGGCAACACACAGAAGGAGAGCGAGTTAGAGACCTCATCTGATTCCGGCCAGCTATTGACCAAGCTAGCTGTAAACGAGTTAACCCTGCTGCCAGCCTTTTTTCTTTCCCTGGTGGAACTGAGCTGGAAAAGGCCCTGGAAGAAGGAATGAGGGGCCCTGGGAATCTAGACAGCTCAGTCCCGGGCACCGTTCACTGCCCTGCCAGGCTCCCATTGGCTGTTACTCACAATCTCCTTTAGGCCTCATGGCCGGTGGAGGTGATGGTGGTGTTCTTGTTCATTCTCATGAAAAAGCAGCCTGCACAGGGATCAGTGTGTGAGTTTTGCGTGGTTTAATGTGTGTGTGGATGTATGTGTATGCATACTTGTGGTTGTCAGGGAACAACTTCAGATTCTGTTCCTCAGCAGCTGTGTACCTTGATTTTTGAGACACAATCTGTCTTTGGCCTGGGGCTAAGCTAGTGTGGCCAGCAGGCCCCAGGGATCCTCCTATCTCTGATGTCAGTACAACCTGGCTTCGTACATGGGTTCTGGGGGTCAGACTCAGGACCTCACGCTTGCAAGGCAAGCACTTACCAACTGAGCCACCTCCTCCTGGCCCTGCCCCACCCCACCCTACCCAGACCTAAAAAGTGAGGGAGTGAGATTAGTGAACTAAAAGCTGAGCTGTTGGTGCCTTCAGCTTCAGAGGTCTGTGCCCTAGTTGTCCAAGCTGCTTCATAAGCCAGCGGCTCTTCCTTCCCACTGCTGTGGCCAGCCTGCTGGCTTGCTACTGAGAGACCTGACACCATGTTCTGAGCATGCGTGAAGAGAAGGCAAAGGAAAACAGCCCTGAGCCAGCTCTTGTTGATGTGCAGGGATCTGAGAAGAGGAAGAAGAAGTGACAGATTCAGTGAGCAGCTGTTTTCCCGCTGAAAAATGTGCCCGGTGGCGTGCTGGTGACAGTACATTGCCTTTAGAGTGCCCGCATTAGGAATCTGATAACATTATATTAGTGGGGGCAATGGCTTGGTAAGACAGCTCCTAGAAGGCATGTTTGGCTGTAATGGCTGATGAGGATGAGCTGTGCATCCTACACAGCAGCACCCAGAAGCAGAAGGGAGACCCAAGGACGAAGCACCACTCTGTGCCTTCTCCAGCCGCCAGCTGTGTGTCCTGCCAAACTGGCCCCTAAGCTTTGAGTGGGAGGAGGAGGACTAGATAGGGCGCGTCATGCCAGGTTTCCTTGCCCTGCCTTGTCCTGTGCGTAAGTCCTGTGCTGTAATTGCTGCCCATGCCCTCCCTTCTGATGCAAGTGCACCAGGTTTGTGTGCCACGCCAGCACGTAGCCTCCTGCCATTAGGGATGCTTGGCTCCTCTCAGGCTTCCACCGTGCCCCTTTCTCCACTGCTTGGCTCTCATCAATCGGCCTGGGTACCTGTTGGTTAGTCATCCCTAGTTAGATGTCTCTTTCTCAAGGAAGAGTGGGCACCCCTGCGCTCAGGCAGATCCTCTTCCTTAATGGATCTTGGTTCTAGGACTTGGCCCCCTAAGCCTCGACACGAGAGAGTCAGTGCGCTGTCACCTGTGGGCCGTGCTGTCACCTGTGGGCCCCGCTGCCTAGCCTGGTGCTTGATGCATAATAAGTGCACAGTAAGTGTTTGGTGGCTGCTAAAATGAACAACTCCCCTGGAAGACTTCACTGAGGCCAGGCATAGGCTTGAGCGGCTCTCATCCAGCCGACTGCAGTCCACAGCGGTGGCTGCCAGTGATGTGTGCCCAGAGCAGGGGGCCTGCCATCCAGCCTCTTCTCAAGTGGAGATAAGACCCTTTGCTGGGCACGTCGGATTTTTTGTCATACTGGCTTGGAGATGGTAGTTAGCTGTACCCTGAAGGGCCCTGCGTGCGCAGAGCTTCATCATAGGTAAGGCCCACCCAGCACAAGCTTCCTGCAGGATCAGACTCCTAATTAAGCAATCATGGGCAGGGAGCTAGTTCCCCGATCTGGAAACCGCCCAGAACTCCCCCTTTTCTTTCTTAGCAAGTTCTGGGCTTGTCACGCATCTTGGTTGGCTTAAGTCTGTTCTGGTACCGTCTCAGCCTGTCCCCTCAGCACCTCCCCAAGCAGCTGCAGTGGCAGTTTAGCCTGGTGTGGTACAGGTGGCTCACTGCTAATCACGTGTGATCTTGGGCACATTCCTAAATCCTCTCGCTGGGCCTCAGCTTCCCCGTCTATAAAACAGTGAAGTTAGACTCTCCCACTCTGGTTATTTATAAAGGCCAAGTGAAATGACACTTAGTGAGACTGCCATTCTGATGGCCTCTACCTCCGTGGGCTAGTTCCACCAACTGTGGGTTGGGAGTGTGAGAAACAAGAACTGTCTGTATTGAGCATGCGCAGACTCTTTCCAGTGTGTGTCATTATTCCTGAAGCAATATAGTCCAATACTTTCTTATATAGCATTTACATTGCAGCAGGTATTATGGTGATCTAGAGATGATTGGGTGGTTGATTGATTGATTGATTGATTGATTGACTGGAGGCAGGTTTCCTTGGCTGGCTTGGATCTGCTGTGTAGATGAGGCTGGCTATGAACTCATAGAGATCCATCTACCTCTTCCTCAGCGCTATGTACTATGTGCTATGTGTGGCTTGATAATTTAAAAAATATGGGAGGCTGTTGGTGGGTTATATGCAAATATCATCCCATTTTATTTTATTTTTTATTTATTTACTTATTTATTTATTTTTGGTTTTTCGAGACAGGGTTTCTCTGTTATCTATCTTAGCCATCCTGAACTCGCTTTGTAGACCAGGCTGGCCTTGAACTCACAGTGATCCGCCTGCCTCTGCCTCCCGAGTGCTGAGATTAAAGGCTGCCATTTTATTTAAGGGACTTTGGCAGCTGCAGATTTTGGTGTCTGTGGTGGACCCTGGGCCTAATCCCCTCCCAGATACTGAGAGATGGATTTATATGTCTCTCATAGACCCCACAATTAAACAGTCAGCTTTGAAAAGTGTTAATTCTGTCTCATAACAAAACTGTCAGCCGTTTTGTGTACTCTTGCCTTGGCCACACAACCCAGCCCTTTCTGGAAATCATGGGAAGAGCCTGACAATGGGAGGGCTGAATGGTATGTGTGCATACATGTTTATGTGTGTGCAGGTGCATGTGGAGGCCAGGGGTCTTGGTTTCCACTGACCCAGCGGTTTGCCTCTTTAACCAGCTGGTCTGCCTCCCCATCACTGGGAGTGTAGGCAAGCACCGTCTCCTGGGCAGTTTCCCTGAATGTTGGGATTCACTCTAGCATGATGGGCACTTGACCAAATGAGCCACCTCCCTGGCCCCTAGGAAAGCTCCTTCTTGATGGAGAGGCCATGCTGAACATCGTGGTGTCCTAAACCAGCTGTGGCCCCACAGCCAGTAGGAGGAGGTGAGGAAGGAGAGCTTCTGTGGTAGTGACTCCAGAGGGGAGGGGACACAAAACTGCCCTTATAACCTCAAATTGCTGGTAATTGAGTTCCCCTTTCATGAGTCTGGGTGGAGAAGGCAAAGAATTATTGTAATTGAAATCCATTCAGGTTTGCATAATAAAACCTTCAGAAATAGATCTGGGGAGGCACTTAGTGTGGGGGATGGGTCAGAAAGAATCACTTGCCCTTGGCTGCAGTAATGTGACTGGCTGCCTCCTTGGATTTATAAAGAATGGCACAGTGTGTATTGTCTCCTTGGTATTAACTGCTTCGGCATAGGCAGGGAGGAGAAAAGAGCTGGGATTCAGAAATGGCATCTGACCTTTACTTCCCAGCTCTCTTTTAAATTCTTATTAAAATGGGCCCAATTTTCCTTGTATTGCCTCATTAGGTAGGTGAGTTATTGAGTTTGTAGCCGTTCTAGTTAATTGCGCTGTTTTAACACGGTTCCCCTGGAGGCTGTTAAGAGCTTTGAGGGGGTGAGCTCCCAAGCAGTGTAGGTGTGTGGCACGCTTCCTGGGCATGTGCGTGCGTTTCCACCTCCTCCACAGTGACAGTGGCTGATACCAGGTCAGGCTTTGAAGAAGGCTTTCCCGTTGTCAGTGATCGGCCTTAAGTGATCCTAGTCGACTTCATGTGTCAGGAAACACGCTGACGCCCCAGGCCGCCTGGACTTCTAACAACAGAAGAGCAGGCCAGGCGCCCACAGCACTCCTCCGATCCTGCCGAGGTCAGAACAGAAAGAGCAGGGCTTCTCTGTAGTCAGACAAGAGGGGGCCTTGGCCAGCCCAGAGGAAGAGGAAGCACTGTTAAAGACTCCTTGGGAGGCGCGAGATGACACGCCGGCCTTTGGTGCAAGCTTCGTTTGGAATTAAAGCTGTGGTTAAAATAGAGCAGAGACGTGGGCTGGGGCGAGTCCTGTGTGTACAGGAAAGATAGCGGGGTGCCAGTCTTGTGGAGCCTGTCTGCTCTCCCAGGCTCTCTCTCCACATTCCCTGCTTCTGCCTTGCACTCAGCCCTACTGCTCGCTCTGATCACCTGTCTGTCACTCACAGCGCCGGCCTGGGTGTTCCCCTCAAGGCTTTGACCTCCATTTGTCCTCGGCTCCCACCTCTTAGGTCTCCCAATCCCCAGTTGTCAGGGTTAATGGCACCCACATGTTCAGCAGGCCTGTTCCTTCCCTGTCTCAACTCTTTCTGTTCCTGCTGCCCACGGATAGCCCCACACTCCACCTGCCAGCCCCTGCAGAAACCAGCATCCCGTGCTTACCTCTGCGATCCCCATGTGCAAGTTGATCCTAAGCTGAATTCCACCTCATGAAAGTCTCGGCCCAGCCCTCTCCGGTGCACGGTTTGCCCGTGTCACCTCCCTGAAATGCTCTGCAGCCCTAATAGCTCCCGCCTTGAACCCAGTTCTTGAGTCCTCTCTGAGTGTAAAGGTGGTAAGTGAGCCAGACACTCCCAGCCTTCAGCAAACTTGTAGTTTTAGGAAGGGAGGAAGTAGACATGGGAGTAAAGACAGCCCAGCAGGTGCAGGTATCAACCACAGAATTCCATTAGCAATTACAAAGGCCCGCCAGACAGGAAGACTTTATTATTAAAGATACCAGAGCAAAGGCCTCAGAGAAGAGGGCACTTCTGGAGGGAAGGAGATAGTGACACTGGCCAGGACCACCAGCAAGCCCACTAGTCATCCCAGTGTGCAGCATCCACAGGAAGGCGGCTGCTCGGCTGCTCAGCTGACAGCCCCTCCAGGTCAGGGTTATTTCCCATCCTAAGGGTGCAGAGCTGCTGCGCCTTGATGAAATCGTGAGCAGGTCACCCAGTGGGTGGGTAAACTGAAGGAGGACTCAGTCTTCCTCCACTTCTCATCCCAAGTGCCACTTCCCAAAGTCACTGCTGTTAATCTTGCTCTCAGGAGCCTGAACTGCCTTCCCCATTTGTTTGGTTTGTTTGTTTGTTTGTTTTAAAGATTTATTTATTTATGTATATAGTGTTTTGCCTTCATGTACACCTGTACACCAGAAGAGGGCACCAAATCTCATTATAGATGGTTGTAAGCCACCATGTGGTTGCTGGGAATTGAACTCAGGACCTTTGGAGGAGCAGCCAATGCTCTCAACCTCTGAGCCATCTCCCCAGCCCATTCCTCATTTGTTTTGTTGGGGTAGTTACAAGAGTTCTCAGTCAGAAAACCTTGATTTGTTATAGTTCGGTGCTTTGACAGTTGTCATGCCGGGAGGGACTCTTGCTTGCTCTTTACACACACACACACACACACACACACACACACACACACACACACACACACACTCCACAGGTACCGCATTCCCATGCACGCACACACACATAGATAAATAGATCAATAAATAAATGTCAGCATTAACTGATAATAAATCATAAAGTTACTTTAAAACAATTGTGTGTATATATATAGTTTTATCATTTATTAAAGACGAAAACAAATTAGTGTACTAACAAAGATGGATGTGAATCTTGTCTGAATATTTGATGTAGAGCATCTTCAGTGTTTTCCAGAGTTTAGGCTGAAAATACCACTTCTGTGAGTGCACAGTACACAGTTGCCAAAGAGTGTTTAAGATGACCTCAGAAAGTTTTGGGAATTCTCTCCTAATCCCAAACCAAAATACACTTAAAACTTTGTACGATGCTCAAGACAGCAATTCAAGCAGCAGGGTTTTGGTTTGGTTTGGTTTTTGGTTTTTTGGGGACAGGGTCTCTCTGTGTGGCCTTGGCTGTCCTGGACTCGCTTTGTAGACCAGGCTGGCCTCGAGTGCTGGGATTAAAGGTGTGCGCCACCACGCCCGGCTCAAGCAGCAGTTTTTAATATCAAATACTCTAACACAATGCAATCAAAAGAGACACTAAATCAATAATACTTAGATGCTGAGAAAGAGTAGTAAAAAATAGTAGCAGTCTTTGTTTTCCATAACTAAACCATTATGTTTCCATAAGAGCAGAAAGCTTAGTGTGTGGTTGAAAACACTGGCTCATAGCACAGTGTCTCAAATCTGCACCAAGGCATTCTAGGCAGCGTCCTATGAGGTATGAGGATGAGCAAAGTGCTCATAGGTGTGTTCAGAACCAAGTCCGCTGTGAGGCCACACACACGATGCCTCCTGGGAAAGTCATGCCAGAAACACTTTGGATTCCTTCCTTGTTGGAGTTTGACTTGTTGCCCATTCAAAAGCACAGAGTACTACATACACTCCCAATTTCATTAGTGTGCTGCTGCTGCGAGGGTGGCTTCTCGCTTATGCTCGGCTGCTGTCTCAGTAGTTAAGGTATGCACCTGACAAAGACTTTGCTTGGTTTCTCTACCCTGCGGGTCCTGGAGCTGGGCTGTCCGTGCAGCAGCCCTGTGTGGAACATCAGACAAAAACCTTCCCAGAGAGGATTTGCCAGGAAGCCCCAGGTCCCCACCTTTCCATAGAACCCATGCCGGAGCTTGCAAGCTCAACTCTTCTCCCCAAGTTTAGAAGTCACAAGTTACTTGTTCATAACAGAACAATGAGAAGGAAAGTCTGAGGACGTTAAGCGTGACTGACGGACCCGCTATTCTGTTGTCTTGTGTTGTGTTTGAAACCTTGTAACCAAAGACTTTGTGGATCAATTCCCTTTCTCTCCCTCCAGCAGCTTGTCTCAGCCCCCAGCACGGTTGGCAGGATGCAGGGGTGCTGAAGCCAGCCACGGGCTTGGGTTGGGGCTCCCCTCATCTGACATGAGTGGCAGGGCTTGCTCCCTGTCTCAGGTCCTTCAGGATTTACACACAGGTGTCTCCCAAGTAGAGTGTGACACTCTTTTGTTTGCCCCTAGAAGACAGAGAGAGGCTGCACGCACCGCACAGCATCCCACGGTAACGGAGGGAAGGGAGGAGGCAAGCTGTCCTCTAACAGGCATGCGCCACGCTCCAGCAATTAGCTGTTTCTTTCTTCTCTTTGTCACGTCAGCTACCAAGCACCTTTTAAGTGACAGATGCAGAAGTTGAGCTGAAGTCAGCTTCAAACCCTCTTCCAGCACCAGGGCGGGCGGGGGTGGGGGTGCTGATCCTCTGTTGGCTGTCCAGGAGCCACACAGGGTTGAGGAGGAGGATTGCATTTGTGGGCAGCGTTCAGACCCCAGCTCTACACACAGGCTGCCTAGTGGCCTTGGGCAAGTTATCTCTTCTGTCTGAACTTGAAATCCCCCCCCTTAGTCAAGCAGGACTGGTAAGTCCTCCCCTAAGCTGTGCACAGTACTGACTGGGAATGCCCTACATGCGGTCCCCAGCCTCAGGGAGCAGGTGCCAGTGCTGGCTTCCTTCAGAGACAGTCATCCCTGCCTGGTTGACAGGCCAGACCTTCTCTGTCCCAGCCTCAAGCTCCCACTCTCGCCTGCCCTTCATTAGGGGTGGGGGCTGGCTTGACTTCTCCAGAAAGATGCCCCAAAGTAGGTCACCAAGGCTTCACGTGCTCTTTCCTGTAGGGAGGCCATTGGTTCCTCTTTGTGCCAGGCAGGCAGGTGTTCTAGATGGGAGAAACCCACAGTGCAGCTAGCAAGACAGAAACCTGCATTATGTTACAAGGGGAAAATGGGGGAAGAGCATATCACAGCCCACCGAAAAAAACAGACATTTGCTATGCCAGGGTGAGAGGTGGAAGGATGGATGCACGGGGGAGGGGCGGGGACAGGGGGGGCTCCACATCCCACCTGAGGGGAGCAGGTGGAGAGAACAGGTGGCAACAGCCTCAACTTAGAAGTGTGGCCTCCTGAGGCACACACTCCGGGAGAAGCTGAGTAGTAGTGTCCAGGGAAAGCCACATATAGAAAAGACAGAAGGGACAGATGTAAAGACTCAGATGGCAGCCTGGCCACCATCAGCATCTTATAGAGCCCTGTGCCCCTACCCACACCTCCCCTGCACCCTGGAGTGTGCTCTGATCCCGTTCTGATCCCAGTCTGATGAGTAGCACTTAGAGGGGAAATTAGTGCGTTATACAGGAGCCAGAGCTGTGTGAGATCTGAGTTCACCAGGGACAGGACACAGACCTTCCTGGCGCAGGTAAGTGCTCACTAGAGTTAGCTCTCGTTGCTGTTATGGTAGTAATTTTATTATTTCATACCAAAAAGAACCTCCCAAATTTTCACAGGTCACAGGTATAGCATTAATTTCCATTATCTTGGACTTTTAAGCTAATTTATCACAAATTCCATGTTGGATCCCGAGGGGAGGGTAGAGCACACTTCTCCTGTTCCCTTCGCACGTCTCACTGTGCCCTTTTGTAGCATTAGAAGAGTTCTCATTCTGGAAATAGAATGTTTTCTGTTGTATTTGTAGTGTTATTAATAGTTTATGATCTTGCTTAAATTTTATATAATGGTTTAGTATGTAATTATGCCCTTTATAGAATCAAATACCAGCATCAACTGAGAAGGATAGCCGGACTGTTAGAGGTTACTTCTGTAGGGTTTTAAGGGGTCCCAAAATAAAGGAACAGCAGAAACTACCTAGAAACTGTGAGCGATGGGTTATTAAAATCAACACAGTCTCTGCCGGGCTGCTGTTCCTGGCATCACCATTCGAGGGCTGTGTTATTCTTAGTACTGTAATGCACATCCCACTCGGCCTAATCCTCACCACATGATCTTATTACCCACACTTCTCAGGTGAGAACACAAGTGTGGGAACCCGTCAGTTTAGAAGGTCACAGAGCTGCACATAGCCTATTAGGAACTGAACTTAGCAGTTTTTCTGTGGTTTCAAAACTGTCTTGCTGGCTTTTGTTTGGCCTTGGTTTTTTGTTTTGTCTTGTTTTCAGACAATATATTTTGATCGTTTTCCTTCCCTCCCCCAGCTCCTTCTGGCCCCGCCCATCCCCTACCCACTCAACTTCACGTTTTCTCTCTTCTCTGTTCTCTCTTGTGTCTTTCTAAAAAAAACAAACAAAAAACTGAAACAGACCAAAAAAAAAAAAAGTCAATAAGACAAAACATCACACACACACACACACACAATTAAAAACAAAAACGTGGAGCCTGTTTTATGTTGACCAGCTATTCCCAGACACAGGTCCTGTCCCAGCGAGTGCTTGGTACCCCCAGTGGCACTCCATCAGAGAAAACAAATTTTTCCTTCCCCAGCAGGTATCAATTCCAAATAGCTTCTTGGTTAGGGCTGGGGATTCTTATTCAACAGAACTGATTCATATATGAACTCAAAGACTGTGACAGCCTTGTTTTTAATCATAAGCAAAGGCCCCTCACCTATAGAGAACTTGATTTAAACTGCTTGGTGCCATTTCCTGCTGTGCCTCTTTTCTGTACTCCCACATAAATAGTCTCCGTGTCTCAGTGCTAACTTTTTTGGCCTGTCTCATTTTTTCTGCCTCTTGGTTTCAGACCCAAGATGTATCTGCCCACCATATCTTCCCTACCTGGGGCTTTCCAGAGCTGGTGCTCCATGCCACATGGTGCTCCATGCTGACTTGGCTCCTAGGGATACTCTGTAACCTTGCTCTGTCCCTCTGTTGACCCCTCTTCAAAAATGGCATCAACTTACAGCTTTCAACCCCCATAGGTTGGTATCACTTGAAGAGGTTTGACAAAATGCTTGGACCTGGCTCTCGTCTCCAGAAGTCCTGAGGCATGAGCCTTGGAGCATCAGTATTTCTCTAAAGGTTCTAATTAATTATGTCCGCATCTGTATGGGCATCATATTCATGTGTATGGGTGGATACCTGAGCCTGTGAAGAGGGTATTATTGGGTGTCACTCTGTCACTCTCCACCAGTTCCTTTGAAGTGGATTCTCTCCCTGAGCTGGGGGCTTGTTACCTAGGCTTTAGAATCTGAACTCCCATCCTGATGGTTGGGAAACAACCATCTTAACCACCGAGCCCCCAAGCGTCAGCGTTTTTAAAAGCTCAGGGTCCTGTTGCTCAGCCAGTGTTGAGGACACTGGCCAGAACACCCAGCCACGCTGAGCATCCTCTTCGCATTCCCTCTCTGCCCAGAGAAGCTGCCTGACATGCCAGGTGCTTTTTAAAAAGAAAATCCTGCTGCCGTTTCCGAATATGGTAAAGAAAAGTTTGGAAAAGGATAGAGAAAAGGTTAAAATCAAGCCTCCGTCCAGAATTAGTCACAGCTAATGGACAGAATTCACTTAGATATACATATTGGGATAGGGATCGTGTGTGTGTGTGTGTGTGTGTGTGTGTGTGTGTGTGTGTGTGTGTGTGTGATTTTATAGAGATGGAATCTGGTGTATACTGGTTTGTAACTGCTGTTTTTACCAGCGTCTTGGATTTTGTTTTGTTTTTTGTTTGTTTGTTTGTTTGTTTTGCAGGAGTGTTACTGTCTTTAGAAGGCAAGGAAAATTCAGATTGAGGAGCCACTTTGGAGGTGATTTGGTTTGGTAGGGAGTTTGCATGGCCAGGTGGCTTTTCCATATATAGTGGAAGTCCTGGGGCTGCAAGGGTGAGGGAGTGAGCTGAAGGCCTGAGGCCAGTGCGTCCACGACCATTCACTTAGAGCACGAGACAGAAGATGTTGTCTTTCTGCTGGCTTCTTTCAATGTGGAAACACTTGAATGTGTTGGAAGATAGGATATGGAAGGGAAGCACAGAAAATAAACATGTATATGGTTCAGTGCCCATAAAGAATGCAGTTGCCGGTGTGAGGTGTTTGTTAGTCCTTCCTCCTGGACCCTTGTAGAATCAGATGTACTTTTTATGTGCAGCAGCCTGCAGGTTACTGGGGAAATGCTCGGGTGTGTTTAATCATGTTTCAGCCGTGTTTGTTTTTTTTATAGTAGGAAAATGTCTTTGGCTGGCTTCTGGTGCCAGATTGATTTTGCTTGTGGGTGTCCAGATGCTGATGGGCTGTAATTAGCATAAGAAGGAGGCTGGAAAGATGTTGAGCATTCTTTCCCGGTAGCCAAACAATGGATCCCCAAACAGAGCTTATTTTCTGGTATCAGGCGCACCTGAGGCAACATTTTCCTCTTAGTTCTGGCTCTGTGTATATGAGCACCGGGATGGTTTTGGAGACTCCTGGACCTGGTAAAGGTTGATTTTTTTTTTTTTTCAGCTGAGTGCTTCTTTGTGAAGAGTCACTTTAAATTCCAGAGTGGTCCAGAGGCGAGGGACCCTGGTCACTAGGTTCAGGAGACTGGGGTGTGTTTGTGTGGCACAGTGGTGGCTGCAGCTGGGAAGGATTGCCAGCCCCCTTTTCTTCTGCACTCTTTACCCCTCTTTGTAACACTTTTTCTTTGTCCCTGCTTTCCAAAGTAGAAAGAAAATGATTGTTAATTTGTTCCTTATTTGCTGCAAGGTACCATAAAATAAATTAGGCGTATGATTTTGATAATCAGTAAAAACATGTTTACAACTTCCTTAAATGTATTGATTAGTGATAAATCATGTTACAGTAAGTGTGCCTGCTGGCTGGCTGGCTGGCTCCTGGCTGGCTTTGGGAATGACAGTGTTCTAGCTGGTTAGCAGGCTGACTGGCCCGAGGTGTCAGCTACTGCTGACAGTGGATGGTGACTCAGGTTTATTGAGTATTGCCGTGTTCCAGTAATATGCAAGGTGCTATATCTACCACCAGCTTTGCGTGAGGTGTCATTAGTTTGCTTTATTACTGAGAAGACAGCCCCTACCCCAAGAAGTTAAGCACTTCCTCAATTGTGCACCCAGCTTAAATTAACAGCAAGAAGCTAAAGCCACAGTTCTTAACACTGTGTTCCAGCCTCTCAAGGAGCTATCCCAAGACCAAAAAGTTAAATGACTTCTAATCTCCAAGGCAACAGTGCAGTAACCAGCTATTTCTGGAGATAGCAGAGGGAAACTGAATGATACTGACATGGCAGGGCAGGAAGCCACTACCAAGTTTTTGGTACTGGCTAATGTGGGATGTTAAATTCTTTTATAACTTTGCTTTAATTTTTAGAATAATGAGCCATGTTCTGATCAGGTTCTTTCTGCATATTTCATATTAAATTAGGTGTACCTTTCAAAGTTCTACACTTGGCAGGGGTCTCAGCTACAATATAGTAGGGAAAGCACACCTTTTGTTAGGACCTGGAGTTGAAGTTCCAGTTCATGACAACTGTAAGCGCCAAAGGAAGAGCTAGATATCTGGTCTACCTGGGGAGAGACGCATAAATCATTCCCAAGAAAACTTGCAAGATTGAAAGAGAATAGGAGCCTCCCACATGGACAAGACCTGGAAGAGCTTTTAAGCAAAAGGAATAGCATGTACAAAGGCACAGAGATCACCATGAGACTCTAGAAAGGCCAGGATTCCAGCGTGCAGTCCTAGGAGGTGCCGGTGCAGCAAACCATAGTGCCTCCTGTCCTCCACAAGATCAGACTGGGGACCAGGAGGGCAGGGGCCAGGCACTTCTTTCTGGTCACCCTGTGTGGCTCTTTTGGAAAGGAAGGAGAGCCACAAATCATTAAGGTGGTTGTCACCTGCAGTGCTACTAAATTCATTTTCCTTTTCAAGACCGCTTGTAGATTTTGCTGTGTTGGTCTCCTTAAGGCAGACCTTTCATTCTCCCTCCACTCTGGAGCCCACTTGTGATGCCAGTTATGAATAACACTACAGTACAGGAACCTCTTGAGTGCAGTCTTGGCTCTTACTGCACACTGTCCCTTTGTACCTCAGCTTCTTTCCCAAATGATAGCAACCCTTTTCTGTCACTGGCTTACTCAGGGAATCCCTGCCTCTTTCCAAACTGTCCTTTGCTCCTTCCAGGGTCCCAGAGAGAAGACAAGTGAACTTCCTCCAATGCCTCTAAAACAAGAATTTGGCCACACTCCTGCTTAAGCCTTTAAAGCCTTCTCACTACAGATCTAGAGTAAAGAGGCAGAGAAGGCATGTCTTTAGTCCCGATGCTCAGGAGGCAGAGGCAGGTGGGTCTCTGAGTTTGAGGCCAGCCTGGTCTACAGAGTGGGTTCCAGGACAGCCAAGGCTACATGGAGAAACCTTGTTTTGAAAAAAACAAACAAGAAACCTAAACCCTGGCGTAGCATGGCGACCAGTCCCTGTTGCCTTCTCCAGCACCATCTTGCCCTCCCTCAAGACTTGTCAGAGCTGCACAGTGCCTCCCAGCATGCCTCAACATGCCTTTTCCTCCCTTCCTTGCTTCCTGCCCCCTCCTCTAGGACTGACTGCTGTGCTTTGGGCATTCCCCATCCTGTTCCTCCTTGCACCTGTCCTGCCTCTCCACGGCCTCCTCTTCCTCGCAGCCTCCCCTCTCCCCACCCTACCCCCACTTATTCCCAGCAGCATCCCAGTGGACTGAGCTCTGCCAGGCAGACTAGGCCAGGGGTGAGGTGACTAGGAACCCTTTATCTGTTGTAGCTCTTTACGTAGACTGTGGGGATTTTCAAGATATGCAGAGGTATAAGAGGCATATCTGCTGAGCTTGCCCATCACTCAAGTCTGATGATGAGTATTTTGCCAATCTGGTTCCAGCCCCTGCTCCTTACCCCCTCCTTTTTTTTTTCCCTGAAATATTTTAAGGCATCCCTAGACATGATGGAATATTTATCAAATCAGTAACTACTAAAAACAAGATCTCTGAATTGAGCCGTTTTTCTAGCTGGAACGTGTTTGTTAACATTGAGACCCGCTAATAGTTGAGCAGTTAGATGTCAGAAATACCCTAGCTCAGGACTTCTCAGGCATGTCGCTGTTGACGCTTTGATGGGGGGGCTGTCCTGCATGTGTAAGGCATTGGACAACATGTCTCTCCTCCACTCACCAGAGCCCAGTAACACCTCCATCACAGATAACACAAAGCAAAACTGCCAAGTATCTCCCGCTGTGAGCTCCTCCCCCTTAGCAACGTCCACCCCCAACACCTTGAGAACTACCCACACAGAGAAAGGGAATGGGAGGACAGTTCAGTGAGTAGGCAGGGAAACTGAGTCCTGGAGGGAAACATATGCTTCTGATTATGATTGTGCCTTTTAGTATAATGGAGAGTAAAGTCTGCTGTCCCCTGTACCATATCCGCTCATGCCACTCAGAGCCACTGGGGTGCGGGCACAGGCTTCCTAGACATGGGCAGAAGTCCTATGCTCCCCATGGAGGTGACTAACTGAACAGGACAGCCACTTGGCCAGCTATGGGCAGTCTAGAAAAGCAGCCGTAGCGGCAAATATGCTGTTCCAGATCTGCCCCCCAGTGCCCTCATCTGCCAGGCTGTCTCAGCACGCTCTTCACCAATATTTATGCTGGTGCTGGCTGGGGAACTCTCCTGGGGACTGCATCTTGGATTCCAAAGCAGAGCAAGAAGCATTTGTTTCACAGAAATTACTTTGAAGTCCGTTTTTGCTAGAAACCATCTGTTTTGTATGACGCAAAGGGACCCAGTGATTCATTGTATGGGTCTCTTCAGAATGGGCCCTCCGTTTAGTTCCTACAAGTCAGCTCACTAGACAGACCCTAGGAAGTTGCAAACTAGGAAATCCCATCCCCTATACAGGCGCATTGGAGAAGCGGAAGCTCTTGCTAGCTCTGCCACCTTTCTGAGCCTTACTTGTTTTCATCTGTATAGGGAGAGTAATTCACACAAAAGTGGCTACAAATAGTAAGAGGTGGGGGCACAGGACACCTTCTTGGTTTGTGTGAGGCACTGGGTTATGCCCCAAGCATCCCCCTAAAATAAGGAGGAAGTAAGGAAAGGAAAAAGAAAGGAAGGAACGAAGAGAAGAGAAGTAAGAACTGACCAGCTTTAGAAAGACAGGTAGGTAAATCCTCCCTCCCCAGCCCATCCCCAGGTCATCCTTTCTCTCCTCCTCCTACTCTTCCTCCTCCTCCTCTTCCTCCTCCTCCTGTTTCCTCCCCTTCCTTCTCCTCCCTCCTTCCTCTTCTTTTTCTTGGCAGGATCTCACTGTGTAGACAAACTCCCAGGCCCCGCCTCCCCCTGGTTCTTTATTATTCACCTGTGAGAGGGTTGGTCTCGTACATGGGAGAAAGCTTTGACATCAAGCCCACAGCCTGTTTCTAATAACAGCATGGAACCCTCCCCACACATTATGGCTTAGGATACATTGAGTCCTCTCTTCCTGAGGAGGGAATGGGGGTCCAGGAGTATGAAAGCAGCTCCCATGTCTTGGGAATATGATGATCAGCTCTGCTGCCCCAGGCAACCCCGTACTTGTGGTGTACAAGTAGGGAAGAGCAGATCTGCTGATGGAGGGTGGGAGTTGGCTGACATCTGTGCCTAGTCTCTGGGTACCAGTCCAGGCCAACCATGGTATTCCAAGCAAGTACACTGTGCCTCACCAACCCTGTAGAGCTGCTTGACAATGCATTAAGCTGACCATCAGGGACACTTTACAAAAGAAAAATGTCACAGTACAAATATCCTAGCCATTTGTCTCATTTTAGGATCTAAAGATCTTTTTATGTGCTTCACTGCGAAGAACAACAGTAACTAGATAAGTCACTTCCCAAACTCTGAAGGAGCTCGTAGGCCCCAGTGCACTTTCATATGGATGAAGTACTCTGAAAGTAAAAGGAACCGAGCTGAGCTCTGGCTACTGCACGGCTGTCCTCATCAGAGACTTCGCCCAAGCCTCCATGAGGCCAGAGATACTGGTCTCCAGTAGCACTTAGCTCCACAGCTGCTGTAAAATGAAGGTGTTGAACTCCAGGCAAAAGCTTACTGGTCCTTCCTACCAGGGCCTGTGTATAACCATGGGAGGTGTCCTGAGGAGAATCATGCCTTTCACCAGCAGTTGATCTGCTCCCAAGGCTTGCCCTCTTGGGATGTGGAGCTGCTTTCTGTGAATAACAGCACCTGTGTGCGCATCCCTTTGCTTAGGGCCAAGCCTGCACTGGAGTTCAGAAGTCAAATAGTGCCCCCCCCCCCCAAGCCTTTGTCATAAGACCACGCTGCTGCTGCTTTAGATATAGGGTTGGTGTCCCGGACAGAGCACACTGCAGGAGCCAGAGAAAACTACAGGTGAAGAGTCCCCACCCCCAGCAGGTCACTGTGTCCACATGGTAGGTCTTGCATGCAGCTCCTCCATCTCTTCTGAAGTCTGTACCACACTGCCTGCTGGGGAGCCTATAAGAAGCCTCACCATTCAGCCCCTCCCTGGGCTCTGGAGCCAGGCAGTGCAGCACAAAGAAGAGGTTTCTGCCATTCTGGGCTCCAGTTTTACCAAGGCAGCACTTAAGTGCTTCCCCAATCCACGTGCTGCTGGGCTGTTGACGGGAGTCCCAGGGGAAGGGCGGTGATAGGGGAGCCAGCCCCCAGCGCCTGC